>NW_028169459.1:103266-138266 GCF_963971535.1 Notolepis coatsorum | reverse complement strand
TAATAATAATAATAATAATAATAATAATAATAATAATAATAATAATAATAATAATAATAATAATAATAATAATAATAATAATAATAATAATAATAATAATAATAATAATAATACAATACGAATACTATTATTCTTAATAATAATAATAATAATAATAATAATAATAATAATAATAATAATAATAATAATAATAATAATAATAATAATAATAATAATAATAATAATAATAATAATAATAATAATAATAATAATAATAATAATAATAATAATAATAATAATAATAATAATAATAATAATAATATTATTAATAATAATACCAATAAAAGGTTATCATTGCATTTAGAAAATCGTTCGTCCTGCTAAACCAGTTTTTCAGAGTTCTAACCACAAGATTATTTAGGGTGAATTAATTAAAGATTGGCTCAGATATATGAAACATATCTAGGACACGCCTCCAGGGAGGACCATCTTTAATCACATGCTATTTTTCACCAAAGGGGGAAATAATTAAAAATTATATTAAGGCCACGACATGCAGACATCATTTTTCAGTCAATATAGACGAGCAACTCTGCTCTCCAAAAAATATGACTAACAGCATTTTGTCCTTGATGATTTCTGTGACTGAGAGCTCACTATGTCAGTTTTGCACAAGAATTTTGTTCCATTTGACTATCCCAAACCTTGCTAAAGGCAATATTATTCTTGTTCTGTACTGTGCATTGCCCCTAAATGCTGTCTGTGTGTACCATAGCCTTCTGATTCACATGTTTTGAAAATAAATATTACTTTTGGCTGGAGTATCTATAACTTGGATATAATTATGATCTCATATGGGGGCTTGACAACGTTATTTTCAGTATACACTGCCTTTTCGGTTTATTTATTTACTAGCTGTGACTAATCTGAGTACCATCTTGTCAGAATATGTTACTTTCATATATCCGTTGCCTCTGTAGGATCACCTATTTTCAGCTTACATTAGTCGACCTTCTAAAAATACTGTAAATGTAAACAACCACTGGAATCTTTTCTTTTCAACTTTCAGTTACTCAACACAAACGCCCACATGTTGCATCTGATCAGAGAGTGCATTTTTTCCACTCTTCACACATTGACAACATCAATCATGTCAGTCTCCCAGTAGAAGCCTTTTACCCCCCTCCCTCATGTGGTGGTTGGTGTCGATCACAGAGGTGTCTCGAGGCCTGACACAGATTGGTAAACCCTAGGGTTCCTCATGGTGCCAGCCTGCTGCGCTCACTGCTATGTAGGGCAGGAGTAGGCCCCTCTGCCTTGCTGGGTAGGGGGTGGGGGGTGGAAAGACGGGGATGGAGGGAAGGAGAGGGAAGCCAGCCAGGGTTGTGGCCCCATGTAGGGAAGTGAGGCCAGAGATGGAGAGGGGGAAGAGGAGAGAGGGATACAGGGTGGTATAGACAGAGGCGTAGAGTGGGTATGGATGGGTTATAGCTGGAGAAGGAGTGTTCCCTCAGCCTGTGAAGGTTCAGTAACTAAACTATTGTTCCCTCAGCCTGTGGAGGTTCAGTAACTATTGTTCCCTCAGTCTGTGGAGGTTCAGTAACTATTGTTCCCTCAGTCTGTGGAGGTTCAGTAACTATTGTTCCCTCAGTCTGTGGAGGTTCAGTAACTATTGTTCCCTCAGTCTGTGGAGGTTCAGTAACTATTGTTCCCTCAGTCTGTGGAGGTTCAGTAACTATTGTTCCCTCAGCCTGTGGAGGTTCAGTAACTATTGTTCCCTCAGCCTGTGGAGGTTCAGTAACGAAACTATTGTTCCCTCAGTCTGTGGAGGTTCAGTAACTATTGTTCCCTCAGCCTGTGGAGGTTCAGTAACTAAACTATTGTTCCCTCAGTCTGTGGAGGTTCAGTAACTATTGTTCCCTCAGTCTGTGGAGGTTCAGTAACTATTGTTCCCTCAGTCTGTGGAGGTTCAGTAACTATTGTTCCCTCAGTCTGTGGAGGTTCAGTAACTATTGTTCCCTCAGTCTGTGGAGGTTCAGTAACTATTGTTCCCTCAGCCTGTGGAGGTTCAGTAACTATTGTTCCCTCAGCCTGTGGAGGTTCAGTAACTATTGTTCCCTCAGTCTGTGGAGGTTCAGTAACTATTGTTCCCTCAGTCTGTGGAGGTTCAGTAACTAAACTATTGTTCCCTCAGCCTGTGGAGGTTCAGTAACTATTGTTCCCTCAGTCTGTGGAGGTTCAGTAACTATTGTTCCCTCAGTCTGTGGAGGTTCAGTAACTATTGTTCCCTCAGTCTGTGGAGGTTCAGTAACTATTGTTCCCTCAGTCTGTGGAGGTTCAGTAACTATTGTTCCCTCAGGCCCCGTCCACACGAACGCTGGTTTTAATATAACCATGATTGTATGTGCGCAGTTGCACTGTTTGGCCACACACAACCGGGGATTTGCTACACTGCAACCGCGGTCTTTGAAACCGGTGGCCAGGGTGAAGTTGTGCGGTTTTGCAGTTGCGTGTGGGCGTAGCAACCGAGGTTATTCCCAGTGTTTACAGCAGAGCTGTCGCAATTATTTCCCATGTTCACGGCAGACCGCAGGGTAGAGAGATTAGAGCAGAGCCAGCTACACCAGTGTTTACAGCAGAGCTGTCCCAAGTAGCGTTATATGAAAATGATTGTAACAAACTTTTGTTCGAAACGTATCGTCTGTGTTGAAGAGTGTTGTGATCGACTGATGTCTTGTCGCATTCCTGACCTGACGCTGAGAGTAAACATGTAGCTGCGGCTAAACTAAACTCATGTGTTGTCAAGTTATTGTTATAAGGAACCCAGTCCAGACTGCATCCCCTTAACAATTGTTTGTATTGAGCCGTATTGTATTGTACCCATTCTGCAATGTGTTAAATAACGTTTACATCCATTTCATATCGGTAACGTTACCACATTACGTTAGCATTTAAGCTATATACTATACATGGATATAGCCATTCACATTAGCATGTAGCTAACAACACCGGCGGTCTTTTGTGAGACTAAACTATCCGCTCTTGGTGGTAAATTGTGTTGCTGGTGGTTTTGTTTCATCAACAAAATGAGAGGCAGAACACAGTGAATGTATCCGTTTGTTTATTGCAGTTTCTTTCTTTGCTGAAAATATATGTTCCGTTGGCAAAATGATCAATAGGGTCCAGCTGTGCTTCTAAACAGGAAGTTTACTTCTTCTTCTTCAGTGAATTAATGGCAGATCGCGACCCAACAGGAAGTTTAGTGAGCGTTCAGCCTTTTCTGATTGGTTGAAATGGCCTTCATGTCTGAACAACATCGCCGCCTACTGTTTTGGCATTGTACTAAATGTATCGGTTGCTGGGTTCCCAGCTCTGCCCGTGAGTACGCAGTTATACACGGTTGTTCACCTGTGTTCACCGTGTGGACGGAGTTTTATTTTTTCAAACTTCGGTCATATTAAATCCAAACGCTCGTGTGGACAGGGCCTCAGTCTGTGGAGGTTCAGTAACTATTGTTCCCTCAGTCTGTGGAGGTTCAGTAACTAAACTATTGTTCCCTCAGTCTGTGGAGGTTCAGTAACTAAACTATTGTTCCCTCAGTCTGTGGAGGTTCAGTAACTAAACTATTGTTCCCTCAGTCTGTGGAGGTTCAGTAACTATTGTTCCCCCAGTCTGTGGAGGTTCAGTAACTAAACTATTGTTCCCTCAGTCTGTGGAGGTTCAGTAACTATTGTTCCCTCAGCCTGTGGAGGTTCAGTAACTATTGTTCCCTCAGCCTGTGAAGGTTCAGTAACTATTGTTCCCTCAGTCTGTGGAGGTTCAGTAACGAAACTATTGTTCCCTCAGTCTGTGGAGGTTCAGTAACTATTGTTCCCTCAGTCTGTGGAGGTTCAGTAACTATTGTTCCCTCAGTCTGTGAAGGTTCAGTAACTATTGTTCCCTCAGTCTGTGAAGGTTCAGTAACTATTGTTCCCTCAGTCTGTGGAGGTTCAGTAACTATTGTTCCCTCAGTCTGTGGAGGTTCAGTAACTATTGTTCCCTCAGCCTGTGGAGGTTCAGTAACTATTGTTCCCTCAGTCTGTGGAGGTTCAGTAACTAAACTATTGTTCCCTCAGTCTGTGAAGGTTCAGTAACTATTGTTCCCTCAGCCTGTGGAGGTTCAGTAACTATTGTTCCCTCAGTCTGTGGAGGTTCAGTAACTATTGTTCCCTCAGTCTGTGGAGGTTCAGTAACGAAACTATTGTTCCCTCAGTCTGTGGAGGTTCAGTAACTAAACTATTGTTCCCTCAGTCTGTGGCGGTTCAGTAACTAAACTATTGTTCCCTCAGTCTGTGGAGGTTCAGTAACTATTGTTCCCTCAGCCTGTGGAGGTTCAGTAACTATTGTTCCCTCAGTCTGTGGAGGTTCAGTAACTATTGTTCCCTCAGTCTGTGGAGGTTCAGTAACGAAACTATTGTTCCCTCAGCCTGTGGAGGTTCAGTAACTATTGTTCCCTCAGCCTGTGGAGATTCAGTAACTATTGTTCCCTCAGTCTGTGGAGGTTCAGTAACTATTGTTCCCTCAGTCTGTGGAGGTTCAGTAACTATTGTTCCCTCAGTCTGTGGAGGTTCAGTAACGAAAGGTTATCCTATAACCTAGTTATATGAATACTGGCAGAGCATCTCGCTCTTTGCCATTATGAGATATCTCTTATCTCCTAGCACCTACTGTGCTCACGAACAAACAATTGCACTCCATGCACGTGACCAGGCCACGCCCCTGCGTCCTGCTATATGACGCCGGACATGGTCACACTCTACCTTCCTCAGAAAAAGTTTCCAACACTGAAAACCCAACCAAGGGACTTCAGGGCGCTAAGAGCGAGACGCTCTGCCAGTATTCATATAACTAGGTTATAGGATAACCTTTCGTTATATTATCATACTGGTCATCGCGTCTCGCTCTTTGCCATTATGAGATATGGGACAGAGCAGACGTGTGACCCAACAAGTGTACCCCCTGAGGGCCTGTAAGCCCCACTACCAGGGAGGAGGGGAGTCCCGTCCACCCGCCCGTCCTAACGAAGGGGGGGAGGCAGTCAACTCCACCAAAGTGCGGAAAAAGGGGGAACCAGAGACCCCTGAAAATGCACAGCACAGGCGGGACCACGTGTGACACAGCACCCCGTGGCACACACCCACACACCCCTGCTAGCCCACCAAATGGCGGGACGCAGGAGAGGTCCCAGACCTCAGAACCGCCTGGGAGACAGAACCCCCAGTCATGTCCATGAGGTAAAACTTAACGAAGGGACCCGGGGAGGACCAGGAGGCCGCAGCACAGATGTCCTCCACCGAGGCCCCCCCTAACAGGGCAGCAGCCCGAGGGAGGACCTGTCCAGCCAACGTGCAGCAAAAGGCAACGCCCCCGCACAACCAATGTGACAGGTGCTGCTTGGACAGCGTCTCACCCGCGCAAGGGCCACCGTAACAAACAAACCGTTGAACGGAAGCCCTGAGAGCCCGAGTCCTGAGGTAAACCCCCAGTGCACGGACAGGACACGACAGGTGAAGGCCCGCCTCCAACTCACTAGCATGAGGAGGCGGACGAACGCCTGAACCACAATATCCCTGGAGCGAAAGAGCTCCGGATATTCTTTGGCACGAAGACTGGATTAGGCCTCAGAGTCGCACCGCTATCGGCCGAATAGACAGGCACTCAGGCCGCACCGAGAGAGCACACAGCTCAAACGGGGCCTCCGACAACCGGCCCAGGACCAGTTGGAGAACCCACTCGGAGACAGAGAACATTCCACAGGCTTGAGACGCAGAGCGCCAAGCAGGAATGTTCCACGAGAGGGTGGCTGAACAATGTTCTGCCCCCACACTCGACCATACGCCACTCCCCAGCGTAAGCCGCGGTAGAGGACGGAGCGCGCACATACCGGATAGCATTAACCACAGAATAGTTAAGATGCATCCCCACCAGATTCACACTGTCAGCAGCCAAGCCTAGAGGCTGCCCCAGAACAGGAGGCAGAACAGAGTTCCGCGTGCCTGAGAGAGGGCCCGCGGTGACCACAGAACAGGCCACGGCGGGGACACCAAGAGCTGAATCAGGGCCGGGGACCACACAGCTGAGCCCCGGCCCGGCGCGACCAGGACCAAGTCCCGCGCTCCCGACGTACCCACCCCAACAGCTGAGCTATCAGGTGTAAGGGGGGGAATGCATACAGAATCCCGGACGGCCACGAAATCGGTCCCAGACCTGCCCGACTATGTCTGGACGTAGTCCCCACTCGTCAGGGTGAGGACCGCCCAGCGACATCACACCTGCACCCACATTCACCCTGCCGGGGATGTGGAGAGCCCTCAGGCAGAGCAGATGGAGAACGCCCATAGCCAGAGCCCGACCGCCGCCCGGTGCAGACGGGGGGAGTGCACTCCACCCTGTCTGAAAATATACGACGCTGACGTCGTGTTGTCCGTCCTGACCAAAACATGCTTGCCCACCACAAGGTGGTCGAGCCGTTTGAGGACCAGAAGGACTGCCTTCAATTCCAACACATTAAACGTAGCGCAGACCGGGCAGCATGGCAGCTGCTCCGTACTGCGTTGGCCCGACACGTCCCCCCTTCCATGGGACAGGTCCAGTATGGGTCTGACACCCCCCCCCCCGATTTCTCGGGCACCAGAGAATATCGGGAGGAAACGCCACGCATCGTGTCCTTCTTTGGGACCACGACGATGGCTTGCTTCGCAAACAGATATCGGCCAGAGCTGTCAGTGCTGTTGACCCTGACAATAGGGTCTGTACCAAACCTGAAAACGGGTGGTGTAACTGAGGGGTACAATTCCCTGACTGTATTGATAAGTATGGTATTATTAAACCACTACCTCTTGTACTTTAACTTCTGGCCATCCAGTACATGATATAGATATGATGAACACTTTCCCACCTGATGAAACGAAGTCCACACAAATGTACAAATCGAATATTTTATATAGCAAAGGGTATATACAACGTTCACTTGATGACATTTATGATTTGAAATGCACTTGTATGGAAAATGAGTATTCGTAGGTAAATCAACATTGAATGTCCAATCTCTGGTTACGCAGGGAGTAAGTATACAACCCGGTTCTTTAGGGAACTATAGCGATGGTACTTAAATGATTATAGCTGGATACACTAAGGGGGGGGGGGGGGGTCCCGCTGGTAGTAAGACAGTAGGAGGGGGGGTTAGAAGAGCCGCTGGCGGTATCCCATCTGGCCGACGATTTCTTGGGAGAATTCAGAGTCCTGAACACGATGCCCACAGAACCTCGGTCCGCAGATGAATACAGCTGGACCCTCTGGTGGACGGTAGCTGCCGGTCCACAACGGAGAGACGTGAGGCGACCTCACTGGTGTAGAGCGCCGTCTCACCTGGACTCCTCTCCGGGGGGTAGTTCCAACACTCAGCAGTGTTGGCCGTTATCCATGGAATAATCAAAGCACCCAAAGCATGTAGATAATCCAAGCCGTGGAAGGCTCGCCGTCGTCCGGGTAAAGTAATCCAATGTACAGGTCCACTCGTCCTGGCCCGGAGCTCCTCGGATGCAAGCACCAAAAGTGGTCTGCCCAGCCTGGTTAAGACTCCAGATAACGTCAGGAACGATGGGGGTGCTGCTCACTTTATAACTCTAACCGAACGATGCACCATACATAATAGACTATTATTAGCTTAATAGAAATACGTCCAACTCGACGGTATAGTGCCAAACTATGACAATTCAACTATTAATCCACACGATATCTCAATGCCTATTCTGAGGCCAAGTAGGCCTTACTGCACCACACGTGCGTCGTGGGTGAGGCTTCGCGTCTGTTACTAGGTTGGAGGGTAAAGAACTAATGGACTAAAAGAAAGTTCTACTTTACTTGCGCCATATATATATGCGCTGTGAACAAATAGTACCATTCGTATTTCGCCAGACGTATTCCTACGCGGAACCGGGCTTGCCTCGACATGTTGGTCGGCACGATTGAACTTGAACCTAGGGGTATGGCTGCTGGCGCCAGGTTCTCGTCCAATGGTAGAATGAAACTATTATGGGCTGTTTAGTAGACTAAAGGGATATTCAGTGCATATTGTACAAGGAATATACAGGGGATATCAAACGATATACAAATACTATTAAATATATATCCATAAATAAATATATATATTCGGTTTAATCTGATCCTTCACAACAGCCGCCCCCTAATTAGTCCCACCTAATTAGCTAAGCAGAGACAGATTAACCGCACTGTCTACCACTCAAGGTCCGCTGTAAGGGTCAGTCAACTCACAAAGTCATGGGGTCATGGTCATCATCGATAGTATCTGGGAGTCGGGGCAGTTCTATTAGCCTCGCCACGGGTCGTGTGTAAGTTCGCCCTTGGACGAGTACTTCAGCTGCTCGGACCTTGCCATCGGCACCGGTGATCACTTTGCTTACGCGGCCAGCCGGCCACATAGCTCTGGGTAGTGACTGGTCGATAATCATGACGACTGTTCCTTCTGTCAAATTGTCTCTCTCTTTTACCCACTTCTGGCGGGTCTGTAGAGACGGTAGGTAGTGGAGTAGGAAGCTGCTCCAAAACTTGTCAGCTAGTACTTGACTGTACCTCCACATTCTTCGGCCGTTCGCTTCTTCAGGCCTGTACATTGTCTGGGGTAGCGCGGGGTCCAGCCGCCCCATTAAGAGTGTGTTGGGGGTGACTGGGTCGACATCTGCTACATCACTGGAGACGTAACCGAGGGGTTTTGAGTTCAATACTCCCTCGATCTCCGTGAGGACTGTCATTAGGACTTCCTCCGCCACAGTCTGGGCCCCAAGCACGGCGTACAGGGCTGTCTTTATAGAACGTACTTCTCGTTCCCAGGTTCCACCGAAGTGGGGTGCGTTCGGGGGATTAAACTGGAAGTCAATCTGGGATGGAGCTAGGTGGGTCTTAAGTTCTGGGCCCATAGCTTGGAAGCTCTCTCTCAGCTCTCTTTCTCCGCCTTTGAAGTTTGTCCCGTGATCAGACAACAATGTAGACGGTTTTCCTTTCCGTGATGTGAATCTTCGGAAGGCCATAAGGAATGAGTCTGTGCTCATGGTCGGAAGGAGCTCGATATGTATCGCTCTGGTGGTCATGCATTTGAATACAATACCCCACCGCTTCTCGGTTCCTCTTCCTCTCTTTATATACAACGGGCCAAAACAGTCCATGCCTGTGGAGTGGAATGGCTTGTCGCCGAGTCGGAGGCGACAGGGGGGTAAGTCAGCCATCCGTGGTATGCTGGGCTGCGCGCGCCACTTTCGGCAGTCTAGACAGGTTCGCTGGAAGCGTTGCACCGCTTCTCTTCCTTGAAGTATCCAATAGCGACGTCTGATCTCCGCGAAGACTCTCTCTGCTCCTGCGTGGTGTACATCCTCGTCGTATTTCTTTATGATCAGCTCTGTGACCTTGTGTCGGCTGTTCAAGACTATCGGGTACTTAATGTCATCCGGTAGATCGGGGGCTCTCCGCAGGCGACCACCCACTCTGATGAGATTATGGGCGTCACTCTCGGGTGCCAGGTGGAGCAGTCTGCTGTCTGATGGGACGGGCTTTCCTCCCTGTAGACAGTCTAGCTCATCGGGGAACGAGTCTCTCTGGGCTCGTTGTAGTAGAAGAAGTTCTGCTTCTTCGTAGTCAGCTGCTGAAATGTCAGTGGTGGACTGAATCTCTGGGTGGTGCCACAGGAATGTCTTTTGCTGCGCACTCTCTAGGGTAATGCAGTCATCTATGTTGGGGTCTGTGGAGGCGACTGTGCTCAGTCCACAGAACATAGGTTTCTTGTTCTCAGCCTCCTCGTTACTTGCTTCCCGTGGGGTGGGCGTAGGCCACTCTTCTTCCGGGAGCTTGAGGAATTCTGGTCCGTCACTGTAGATGTTGCGACGGGTGAGGTCATCCAGAGACATTCCCCGGGTGATGACGTCAGCTGGGTTGTGTTTGGTGTCCACATACCGCCAGCTCGCTGCTTCTGTTAACTCTTGAATCTCTGTGACTCTGACTCCCACGAAGACTTTGTATCTGCATGAATCAGACTTGATCCATGTGAGTACTGTCGTGGAATCTGACCACAAGATTGTTCTGTGCACCGGAATGGTGAGTTCACGTTGGATTAACGTGGCTAGATGCGCTCCTGCTAGGGCTGCGCAGAGCTCTAGACGCGGGATAGATTGTTGCTTTCGTGGGGCTATTCTTGAGCGAGCCAGGATGAAAGCAGTGTGTATCTTTCCTCCCTTCTCTTGGGCACGCAAGTAGGCCACCGATCCATAGGCTACTTCGGAGGCGTCGCTGAAGACGTGTAGATCAATCTTGCATGTCTCTGGCCTCACTGTGGATGGGAAGTAGCTGCGGCGTATATTGACGCCTGGGAGTGAGCGGAGTTCCGTCTCCCACTCTCTCCATGTTGAGGCAAGGTGTGCGGGTATGGGGTCGTCCCAGCCCTGGTCCTTGTCCCATAGTGCTCGTACAATCATCTTTGCCCTGGTGGTGTAAGGTAGAATACATCCCAACGGGTCATATTGTCTGGCGAGTGTTCTGTACACACTCCGTCTGGTGGTCGGTGTCGCCGTCGACCTTCCCTGCTCTGGAGTCAGGGGTTTGTGTCTATAGTGGAGCGAGTCTGTTTTGAAGCGCCAGACTAGTCCTAGTGTCATTTCTTGGGCTTCTCCTGGGATGGTCGCCATCCAGGTCTCGCTGCTGGCAGCCTTGTCCGCGGGGGAGAGGCTGCGCAATACGTGCGGGTCACTGCTGGCCCACTGCCTGAGATCAAAGCCGCCTTTGATCAGGGAGGTGCGTAGCTTGATTAGGAGAGCCTCGGCTTCTTCTTGAGTCGAAACGCTTTGTAAACAGTTGTCCACGTAGAAACTGTTCTTCACACTGTGTCGGACCTCTTCATCTGCTGCTGGGTCCTCTGCGACGTGTTTCTGTAGTGCAAATGTAGCACAGCACGGGCTGCATGTGGTTCCGAAGGGGAGTACTTCCCACTGGTAGATGGCTGGGTTCTCATCTCCGATCCTCTCTCTCCATAGGAACCGCAGCAGGGGCTTGTCCTCCTCCACTAGTCTCACCTGCAGGAACATCCCTTTGATATCCCCGGTGATAGCCACCTTGTCCTGGCGGAAGCGCAGTAGCACGCCTAGTAGGGAGGGGCCGAGTGTGGGGCCGGGCAAGAGCTCTTTATTCAGATTTTGGGATCCGATCTGGTAGCTGCAGTTAAACACAATGCGATCCTTGCCGTTGTGGTGGACCTTGTGATGCGGCACGTACCATGATTCGGTCGTCTGATCGGCCTCTTTAATGTCAATCTTTGTCACGTGTCCCGCTGTGATTAGCTTCTCAATCTCAGCGCGGTACACACCCTCTTGAGCGGGGTCTTTGGCTAGGCGCCGCTCCGTGTTCAATAGATAGCGCTCCGTGGCGTCTTTCTTTGCGTGAAAGGTGGGCATTCCCTCTCGCCTCAGGAGTGGAGTTGCGTATCTCATCACTCCGCCGACTGTGACTCTCTTTGTCCCTTGCTCGAGTAGGTTGATGGCGTAAATGTCTTCTTTAGAACGAATATCTTTCTTTTCGTTCTTAAAGGGCATTGTCTCTAGTGTCCATAGCCTCTCGACATGCTGCAGGAGAGTGGTGTCTTCTTCTGTCGTTCTGGAGTGGAGGCAGCTAGTGGCTGCTGTTCGGTTGAGAGATTTAGCGAGGGGGCCTTGTAGTGTCCACCCTAGGCGGGTCTCGACTGCTGCAGGACAGCCTCGGGGTCCTGTATGGACCCGGTCAATCGGGACTATGAGTTCTGCATGGTCGGAGCCTATCAGCAGGGTCGGGGTAGCGCCGTCTATGAGCGGGATAGGTAGTTGACGCAGGTGCACATATTTATCCATCAACTTGGCGATGGGGTAGGTGTACTGCGATAGTCCTATTTCTTGGCTGGTGAAAGCATTTGTAATCCTATACCGTCGCTCTGGCTGCCCGTTTGCTGCGATAGTGAAGGAGACATTCTCGCCCTTTATCGTCTTTAAATCTCTTCTTATTGTCCGAATCGTCATTTGGTTCTCGCTCCCCCGCAGTCCCAGCTGGGCCGCAGCGGACGCGAGCAGAAGGGTCTTCTCTGACCCGTCATCAAGGACGGCGTAAGTGTCCATGACTTTATCTTGGTAGCTCAATGTCACACGGACTACCTTTAAGAGCACTTGGGCGCCGCTGCTGCTGGCGGGGTCAATGTACATGACACTTGCCTTGGTGCCGCTCGATGGTGCAGGTGAAGGCCGTCTTCTGTTACTGTCGTGTAGTATATCTAGATGGGCTCCGTCGCACCGACTGCACCTTTTCTTTAGGCGGCATTCGGCTGCCATGTGACTGCGCGCACATCGGTAACAGCGCCTGTTGGACTTTATCCATTGACTCACTTCTTCTGCATTCATCTTTGTGAACAGGTCACATTGTGACAGCCAGTGTTCTTTCTCACAGTAGGGGCACACCATCTTCCACTTCTCTTTTCTCGAGGGGGTACTGTGGCTCTTACTGCTCGGTACTGACTCTGATTGGTGCATGACAGTCACCGATCTTCTTCCATCATTTATTCTCCTGGGTCCCTCTCTGGAGCTTGGCGTGCTCCGCCCGAACGTATCCAGTCGTAAGCTGCTGACTTCTCTCGCCAGGAAGTCGGCTAGATCAAGGAGGGATGGTTCGGGGCCGTTAGGATCCCGGTAGTCCCTCTGCCGCCTAAAACGCTCTTGTCTTGCGGGTGGCAGCTTCTCCAAAATCCTCTCGACGTTAGAGTTGGCGTATAGCTCATGCATGCCCTTTTCCCGTTGCGCTCCCAGCATCCCTACCAGGGACTGCACTTTGATTGACAGGTCGTCTAATGAGCGATTGTCTGTTGCTGGGGGTAGGCGATCAATATGCCTTATCTCTTGGATTACGTAATCCCATATACGTCCATATCTCTGGTCCAGCGCTGCTAGGGCCGCGGTGTATGGGGTCGTAGAGGTGGCATAGGCTAGCGCTATATTGTGCGCTCGCGGTACTTTCAGGTGCTTCAGTAATATTGCATACTTGTGGCGTTCATCAGCGACATCCACCATCATTGTCTCTAAGCACATCCGGAGCTCCGTGTACTGTGCTCGATTCTCATAGGTGAAGTCTGGAAACGACGGCGTGGCAATGTATGACGCCGTGGATGGCTGATACATCGGCGAGCGTTGGGGGAGAGACCTCCTAGGCGAGTCTCCTCTTGCGCCTCTCTGTGGGCTGGTACCGACAGGGTACCATGGCCCGCTGGTCCAGGTGCTATTCCTCGGGGCTGGTCGTGCGTCGTGCTCACCCGTGAATAGAGTCGGGGGTCTGTAGCGCAGCGCCGCGGGGGTATAGCCTGGGCTGTACTGGACCTCCTGGTCCGGTGGAGTACTGTGCTGTCGTCGGGCTTGGTTCGCCTCCTCTCCCTCTTCTTCCTCTATCAGGTCTTCCAGATCCTGTAGTCGTTTATTTAGCTTCTCCGCAGTGTATGCCGCTCCTTCCTTGTAGCTGGGTCTCGCTTGGACCGGTCTGGGAAGGGGGTCTGCGGGGGGTATAGGCTTGGTCTGTTGGTCAAGTTCAGGGTCGCTTGCTCGGTTAGGAGACGCTGCCCTTGACTGTTGTCTCGACGAGTTCCTTGAACCCCTGGCGGAGGGAGAGGGTGTTGCCTTGAGGATCAGCTGCTCCATTAGCTGCGCTTGTAACTTGTCGCGCTCGACTTCGCGCTTGGTGAGATCTGCTTCTCTTTGGGCACCGGCAGCGGCGCGCTGGGCGTCGGCCCGGTCTCTTGCCATATTCTCTTCCGTCTGAAGGCGTCTCATCTCCAGGCGTATGCGCTCTTCTTCGCTCCGTTGCTGTGCTTGGAGTCGATCGCGTTCGCCCTGAAGTCGATCGCGTTCACCCTGAAGTCGATCGCGTTCGGTAGAGGCTGTCAGGCTGACGAGGAATGCCTGTTGTAGCATCCTCTCCGCTTCGCTGGGGGAAGGCGGTTGTGGAGGTGAGCCGCTCCTGGGTGAGCCGCTCCTGGGTGTACTCGTTGGGGAGTCCTGGAGCTCTATTTCCTCTGCGCTCTCCTCCTCTTCTTCCGTGCAGAGTTCTCTCTCTGTAGGGTTGTCTTCCTCCCGGGGCTGGTCGGGGACTACTTCTTCGGTATTGGCGGGGGGTAAAGGCATGTCAGCTCCCTCCTGGTCCCCACCGTGCGCTTGGTCAGTTACATTAGAACCTACTAGGGCCTCTGTGGTCGGGGAAACCTGGTCGTTAAGGTCAGACATAATTTTACTTTCTACTTTTACCGCGTTTACCGTTTGTCGAAGGCTAGGTAGTTGACTGACAGCGTAATCCTCTAAGTACTGAGGTGGCTGTCATCTGCGCTGCGGGCGCTCTACGTTAGGAGGACCGTTTCGTGGAGTGTTCATCATAGGCCATTTTAATATTAATAACACTATATTAATATTACACTAGTTACCCTCCGGCTCGAAGGACCAATTGTAACTGAGGGGTACAATTCCCTGACTGTATTGATAAGTATGGTATTATTAAACCACTACCTCTTGTACTTTAACTTCTGGCCATCCAGTACATGATATAGATATGATGAACACTTTCCCACCTGATGAAACGAAGTCCACACAAATGTACAAATCGAATATTTTATATAGCAAAGGGTATATACAACGTTCACTTGATGACATTTATGATTTGAAATGCACTTGTATGGCAAATGAGTATTCGTAGGTAAATCAACATTGAATGTCCAATCTCTGGTTACGCAGGGAGTAAGTATACAACCCGGTTCTTTAGGGAACTATAGCGATGGTACTTAAATGATTATAGCTGGATACACTAAGGGGGGGGGGGGGTCCCGCTGGTTGTAAGACAGTAGGAGGGGGGGTTAGAAGAGCCGCTGGCGGTATCCCATCTGGCCGACGATTTCTTGGGAGAATTCAGAGTCCTGAACACGATGCCCACAGAACCTCGGTCCGCAGATGAATACAGCTGGACCCTCTGGTGGACGGTAGCTGCCGGTCCACAACGGAGAGACGTGAGGCGACCTCACTGGTGTAGAGCGCCGTCTCACCTGGACTCCTCTCCGGGGGGTAGTTCCAACACTCAGCAGTGTTGGCCGTTATCCATGGAATAATCAAAGCACCCAAAGCATGTAGATAATCCAAGCCGTGGAAGGCTCGCCGTCGTCCGGGTAAAGTAATCCAATGTACAGGTCCACTCGTCCTGGCCCGGAGCTCCTCGGATGCAAGCACCAAAAGTGGTCTGCCCAGCCTGGTTAAGACTCCAGATAACGTCAGGAACGATGGGGGTGCTGCTCACTTTATAACTCTAACCGAACGATGCACCATACATAATAGACTATTATTAGCTTAATAGAAATACGTCCAACTCGACGGTATAGTGCCAAACTATGACAATTCAACTATTAATCCACACGATATCTCAATGCCTATTCTGAGGCCAAGTAGGCCTTACTGCACCACACGTGCGTCGTGGGTGAGGCTTCGCGTCTGTTACTAGGTTGGAGGGTAAAGAACTAATGGACTAAAAGAAAGTTCTACTTTACTTGCGCCATATATATATGCGCTGTGAACAAATAGTACCATTCGTATTTCGCCAGACGTATTCCTACGCGGAACCGGGCTTGCCTCGACATGTTGGTCGGCACGATTGAACTTGAACCTAGGGGTATGGCTGCTGGCGCCAGGTTCTCGTCCAATGGTAGAATGAAACTATTATGGGCTGTTTAGTAGACTAAAGGGATATTCAGTGCATATTGTACAAGGAATATACAGGGGATATCAAACGATATACAAATACTATTAAATATATATCCATAAATAAATATATATATTCGGTTTAATCTGATCCTTCACAACAGGTGGGGTTGTGCAAACTGCAACACAAGTCCCCGCCTCAGCGTTCTCTCCATCCACCTCGACATATGGCACTGCTGTAGCCATATGTGATGATAATCCCAAGCGTACCCGCCGCCACTTGCAGCCACAAGCTGACATCACACTGGGTGACAAAAGCTCCCCCACTGAACACCTCCCCGGCATGGATTGCTGAGGAACTGTTCTACAGCTGGACATGCAAGGCGTGAGGTCCCCACACTGCCCGATAGGGTGGGTTGCTACACACCGTAGCCCTGCAGTGATATTACTACCACCCAAATCATGTGCGCCTGACTGACCACCGCCGGTCTTCCAGCCATGGGAGGCACTAACGTGATACCCGGCCTGGTGAGGGCGGGGCTGGGGGAACTCGCACTGCAACCCCCTGGGCCTCGAGTTCCCCCGCTTACAACCTTCGTCGTTGACAGACACAACACCAGGCTCACCAAACACAGACGCAGAACGTGTGGCGTGGGAGCCGCTTGACAGCACAGCATTCTCACGGACAGACCCAGGCCTAGCGAGCAACTGGGTGTCAGCCCCTGTCCCCATGAGAAGCGAAATGTGGGGCCGCTCGTGCTTCACTGAAGGCACGCGGCCCGCAGGCAAAGGTAACAAATCAGAGCAACCTCAACTGTGGTGTGCACCCATGAAGGGGTAAATGAATAAATGAACGAAAACTCCACTAACACACTGCAGAATGGGCTAGCCCATACACACAATTGTTAAGGGGATGCAGACCAGAGAAAACACCAGTCCCGCACACAATTCATAGATTCACAAAAAGCACACCAGCCCTGAGCCTCAGCCCATCCACCCATGAAAATGGTAAACAAGCCCCCGTCCAAACCCCCAACATTAGACACCGATTTTGTAGCATTAGCATTAGCCGCGCGCACTAGGATAGTTGGGAAAACACCCAAAACAGAGTCATGATGACCATGTTTTCCCAAATATCCTGCCCCTCGCGCCAATACATCACACGGCTGTCTCACGGGACAACGAGCAGTATTACTCATGCTAGCATCAATGCCTGACAACGCAGGCCTACCTGTGCGCGATGTAGCTCGATCCGCTGTCACGAGATGAGGAACCCCAGGACAGGCCTGATGCGCTGTTAGGATGTGCCGAGAAGATTCCAGGGGCTGGTGAACCTCCGGCGAAAACCCAACATTGTGTAATTTCTCCCTGCGTTTCATAACAACTAGTTCACGGAGTGCACTGCAACGTCCGTGTTGGAAACAAAAAAGAGGAAGGTAGAGTGTGACCATGTCCGGCGTCATATAGCAGGACACAGGGCTGGCAGCGGCAGAGGCAGCAGCGGCAAGGCGCCGCTACACGCTGCTGTGTTTCACTGCCGCTTTCCCACTTCAACGCCAGAGCAATATTGTCGCGCCATCTTTTGAGTGCAGACGCGCTGCTGTTTATGAGAGAGCGTAGATTTCAGTGTGTATCATTTAATCATTTATCATTTAACATTTGAAAGGCATACATTGTTGTCATATAGAAGTACAGAATACTTTTATCCAAAATGCTTCTTACTGTTACTGTTAGAGACTGTGCTAGACAAGATAAGTATGAAATAAAATAGTATAGAGACATATGTACAATGTTCGATGCAGAATAGAAGTAACTGAGTTACCATACAATATACAATATACTATGCAATGTAGCAATATACAATACACTATAGTGCAACGCAGCAATGGGATGAGGTACAATTTACAGTAAGGTGTACGAGTTGCAGTGCAAATGCTTCTTACTGGCGCGCTCCAGAGACTGTTACCATACAATATACAATATACTATGCAATGTACTAATATACAATACGCTATAGTGCAAAGCAGACGCGGGATGAGGTACAATTTACAGTAAGGTGTACGAGTTGCAGTGCAAATGCTTCTTACTGTTGCGCTCCAGAGACTGTTACTGTACCATACAATATACAATATACTATGCAATGTAGCAATATACAATACGCTATAGTGCAACGCAGCAATGGGATGAGGTACAATTTACAGTAAGGTGTACGAGTTGCAGTGCAAATGCTTCTTACTGGCGCGCTCCAGAGACTGTTACCATACAAGTGATTCTTGACAAAAGGGACACGCCAATATTATTAGATGACTGATGACTGCACAGCAGCGTGGCGCGATATTATTAGATGACTGATGACTGCACCGATGTGAAAGGGGAAGTGAACTCCAGCCTCGCGGTCAAGTCCACTCCGCCGCGAGCGTCAACACAGCAGCGCGCTGCTGCGGGGGCGGGCCACGGCGTGTCACGTGGCCGTCGCGGCCAATCAGGCGAACACGGAAACCGAAATCCAACTAAATCCGTTGCGGAAGTGATACACTGGTCACGTGCATGAAGTGCAATTGTTTGTTCGTGAGCACAGTAGGTGCTAGGAGATAAGAGATATCTCATAATGGCAAAGAGCGAGACACGATGACCAGTATGATAATATAACTATTGTTCCCTCAGTCTGTGGAGGTTCAGAAACTATTGTTCCCTCAGTCTGTGGAGGTTCAGAAACCCAACCAGAGAGGTTTCAAAGGGAGAGTAACCAATCCTTCTCACTTCCTGTAGTAATAATAATAATAATAATAATAATAATAATAATAATAATAATAATAATAATAATAATAATAATAATAATAATAATAATAATAATAATAATAACTAGACAATTCCGCGCGGGGGAAATTGTGAAAGTGTGGGTGACGCCTGTGCACCGCCGGCCAACGGGGGAGAGGGTCTCTTGCGAGTCTCTATGACAAACGGTTCAAAGGATACAAAAAGGGGGCGCGGCCTAAGGATCGGGGGAGTGGTCAACATAGACCAATTAAAGAGGATATATACTGAGTGCAATGACACAACCCGCAACACTATTACACTATTACACAATATTACACTATTACACACTATTACACACTATTACACACTATTACACACTATTACACTATTACACTATTACACACTATTACACACTATTACACTATTACACTATTACACACTATTACACTATTACACTATTACACACTATAACACTATTACACTATTACACTATTACACACTATTGCACTATTACACTATTACACTATTACACACTATTACACTATTACACACTATTACACTATTACACTATTACACTATTACACACTATTACACTATTACACACTATTACACTATTACACTATTACACACTATTACACTATTACACTATTACACTATTACACTATTACACACTATTACACTATTACACACTATTACACACTATTACACTATTACACACTATTACACTATTACACACTATTACACTATTACACACTATTACACTATTACACTATTACACACTATTACACTATTACACACTATTACACTATTACACACTATTACACACTATTACACTATTACACACTATTACACTATTACACACTATTACACACTATTACACTATTGCACTATTACACTATTACACACTATTACACTATTACACTATTACACACTATTACACACTATTACACACTATTACACTATTACACTATTACACTATTACACTATTACACACTATTACACTATTACACACTATTACACACTATTACACTATTACACACTATTACACTATTACACACTATTACACTATTACACACTATTACACCATTACACACTATTACACTATTACACACTATTACACTATTACACGATTACACTATTACACTATTACACACTATTACACTATTACCCACTATTACACTATTACACAATATTACACTATTACACTATTACACACTATTACACACTATTACACTATTACACTATTACACACTATTACACTATTACACACTATTACACTATTACACTATTACACACTATTACACTATTACACACTATTACACTATTACACTATTACACACTATTACACTATTACACACTATTACACTATTACACACTATTACACTATTACACACTATTACACACTATTACACACTATTACACTATTACACACTATTACACTATTACACTATTACACTATTATACACTATTACACTATTACACTATTACACACTATTACACTATTACACACTATTACAAACTATTACACTATTACACACTATTACACTATTACACGATTACACTATTACACACTATTACACTATTACACACTATTACACTATTACACAATATTACACTATTACACTATTACACACTATTACACTATTACACACTATTACACTATTACACACTATTACACACTATTACACACTATTACACTATTACACACTATTACACTATTACACACTATTACACACTATTACACTATTGCACTATTACACTATTACACACTATTACACTATTACACACTATTACACTATTACACACTATTACACACTATTACACTATTACACACTATTACACTATTACACACTATTACACTATTACACTATTACACACTATTACACTATTACACACTATTACACTATTACCTACTATTACACTATTACACACTATTACACTATTACACACTATTACACTATTACACACTATTACACTATTACACACTATTACACACTATTACACTATTGCACTATTACACTATTACACACTATTACACTATTACACTATTACACGGTTACACACTATTACACACTATTACACTATTACACTATTACACACTATTACACTATTACACACTATTACACACTATTACACTATTACACACTATTACACTATTACACAATATTACACTATTACACACTATTACACACTATTACACTATTACACACTATTACACTATTACACACTATTACACTATTACACACTATTACACTATTACACTATTACACACTATTACACTATTACACACTATTACACTGTTACACTATTACACTATTACACACAATTACACACTATTACACTATTACACACTATTACACTATTACACACTATTACACTATTACACACTATTACACACTATTACACTATTACACACTATTACACTATTACACACTATTACACTATTACACACTATTACACACTATTACACACTATTACACACTATTACACTATTACACACTATTACACTATTACACTATTACACTATTATACACTATTACACTATTACACTATTACACACTATTACACTATTACACACTATTACACTATTACACACTATTACACACTATTACACACTATTACACTATTACACACTATTACACTATTACACTATTACACTATTATACACTATTACACTATTACACTATTACACACTATTACACTATTACACACTATTACACACTATTACACTATTACACACTATTACACTATTACACGATTACACTATTACACACTATTACACTATTACACACTATTACACTATTACACAATATTACACTATTACACTATTACACACTATTACACACTATTACACTATTACACTATTACACACTATTACACACTATTACACACTATTACACTATTACACTATTACACAATATTACACTATTACACACTATTACACTATTACACTATTACACTATTACACACTAATACACTATTACACTATTACACACTATTACACTATTACACACTATTACACTATTACACACTATTACACTATTACACAATATTACACTATTACACACTATTACACACTATTACACTATTACACACTATTACACTATTACACACTATTACACTATTACACACTATTACACTATTACACTATTACACACTATTACACTATTACACACTATTACACTGTTACACTATTACACTATTACACACAATTACACACTATTACACTATTACACACTATTACACTATTACACACTATTACACTATTACACACTATTACACACTATTACACTATTACACTATTACACTATTACACACTATTACACACTATTACACTATTACACTATTACACACTATTACACTATTACACACTATTACACTATTACACTATTACACTATTACACTATTACACTATTACACTATTACACACTATTACACTATTACACACTATTACACTATTACACACTATTACACTATTACACTATTACACTATTACACACTATTACACTATTACACACTATTACACTATTACACTATTACACACTATTACACACTATTACACTATTACACTATTACACACCATTACACTATTACACTATTACACAATATTACACTATTACACACTATTACACACTATTACACTACACACTATTACACTATTACACACTATTACACTGTTACACACTATTACACACTATTACACTATTACACTATTACACACTATTACACTATTACACTATTACACAATATTACACTATTACACACTATTACACTATTACACTATTACACAATATTACACTATTAATACACTATTACACTATTACACACTATTACACACTATTACACTATTACACACTATTACACTATTACACACTATTACACTATTACACACTATTACACTATTACACACTATTACACACTATTACACTATTACACACTATTACACTATTACACACTATTACACTATTACACTATTACACTATTACACACTATTACACACTATTACACACTATTACACTATTACACTATTACACACTATTACACTATTACACACTATTACACTATTACACCGAGTACAATGGCACAATCCGCAAGTCTCTACGACAAACGGTTCAAGAGATACACTGATGGGGTGTGGTCTAAGGGGGCGTGGTCTAATGATCGGGGGAGTGGTCAACATCGACCAATGAAAGGTGGTCAACATCGACCAATGGCACAATCCGCAAGTCTCTACGACAAACGGTTCAAGAGATACACTGAGGGTGTGTGGCCTAAGGGGGCGTGGTCTAAGGATCGGGGGAGTGGTCAACATCGACCAATGAAAGGTGGTCAACATGGACCAATGAAAAATGAAAGAGGATATCCCTACTGAGTACAATGACACAACCCACAAGACAGAGGGCGCTGTCCAGCAATTCAGTACTGCAACACAGTGATGGGCAATGATGGGTTAAAGTGGATGAGGTCATTGGCAGCTCAGCCACGAGCCACACAGCTGAACCAATCATGAGTGAGCCATGAGCCACACAGGTGAAGCAATCACTATGACTTGCATATTTTCTATCCAATGCATTTCTATGGAGGCAGATGCATGACTGCATTGTCACATTGATTAAAAGAAAACTATAAGAGATGAAGCGTTGTGACTCGCACAAGAGCACTACAATGAGTAGGCGAAGGGTTGTGCGCGAGATTGTGGCATTCGTGCGATATTGTGGCACTCCTTCGGCGATCGGAACAGAAGGCTAAAAAATAGTGTGAAAAAAGTGATTTCTAGAGTGCGATTGCATGGCGGTCAATGGGGAGGAGAACCTTCAAACAAATGGTCATCAGTTGAGATAGAAATGTCCAATTCCATTTATTTTCCTTTTGTGAGCGGACTGACAGCCGTGTCATCGTTTTGATGTGTTTGTTTTATTTCTACGTCCAAAATTGAGATCACACTCGCAATTCACCCAAGGTAGGGGGAAAAAGATTATTTCAGCTGCTACACTCTAAATTGCAATGCATTCCCAATGGGACCGAAATTTTACCGTTTAAAGTCGATTCGTAGCCAGACGGTGCGGTGAAACTTTTACGAGTTCGAAGACCGCAGTTGCCATAGGCAAGCCGCTCGTTTTGATACCTTTCACGTGTATGGTGCGCGAACGCTTACGTGTTGCAAAGTGTTTGAAACTCTAAATTGCACTGTATTTCCGAAATGTTACCGTTTAAAGTCGATTCGTAGCCAGACGGTGCGGTGAAACTTTACGAGTTCGAATAGCACATCGAGTTGGAGCAAGCCGGTCGTTTTGATACCTTTCACGTGTATGGGGCGCGAACGCTCTGGGAGGAGTTTGTTGGCAAAATCGGTGGATCTCGCACTCTAAATTGCATGCATTTCTGAAATTTTACCGTTTAAAGTCGATTCGTAGCCAGACGGTGCGGTGAAACTTTACGAGTTCGGAGACCGGTGTTGCCATAGGCAAGCCGCTCGTTTTGATACCTTTCACGTGTATGGGGCGCGAACGCTTACGTGTTGCAAAGTGTTTGCAAAATCGGTGGAATAAAGAATAAATAAATAAAAAGAGTATAGATATGTATAGTGTGGGTTGCAACCTGGCTTCGCCAGGTCACCCACACTAACTAGACAATTCCGCGCGGGGGAAATTGTGAAAGTGTGGGTGACGCCTGTGCACCGCCGGCCAACGGGGGAGAGGGTCTCTCGCAAGTCTCTATGACAAACGGTTCAAAGGATACAAAAAGGGGGCGCGGCCTAATGATCAGGGGAGTGGTCAACATAGACCAATTAAAGAGGATATCCCTACTGAGTGCAATGACACAACCCGCAACACTATTACACTATTACACAATATTACACTATTACACACTATTACACACTATTACACACTATTACACACTATTACACTATTACACTATTACACACTATTACACACTATTACACTATTACACTATTACACACTATTACACTATTACACTATTACACACTATAACACTATTACACTATTACACTATTACACACTATTGCACTATTACACTATTACACTACACACTATTACACACTATTACACTATTACACTATTACACTATTACACACTATTACACTATTACACACTATTACACTATTACACTATTACACACTATTACACTATTACACTATTACACACTATTACACTATTACACACTATTACACTATTACACACTATTACACACTATTACACACTATTACACTATTACACACTATTACACTATTACACACTATTACACACTATTACACTATTGCACTATTACACTATTACACACTATTACACTATTACACACTATTACACTATTACACACTATTACACACTATTACACTATTACACACTATTACACTATTACACACTATTACACTATTACACTATTACACACTATTACACTATTACACACTATTACACTATTACCTACTATTACACTATTACACACTATTACACTATTACACACTATTACACTACTACACACTATTACACTATTACACACTATTACACTATTGCACTATTACACTATTACACACTATTACACTATTACACACTATTACACTATTACACACTATTACACTATTACACACTATTACACTATTACACGATTACACGATTACACTATTACACACTATTACACTATTACACACTATTACACACTATTACACTATTACACTATTACACTATTACACACTATTACACTATTACACACTATTACACTATTACACTATTACACACTATTACACACTATTACACTATTACACACTATTACACTATTACACACTATTACACTATTACACACTATTACACTATTACACACTATTACACTATTACACTATTACACTATTATACACTATTACACTATTACACTATTACACACTATTACACTATTACACACTATTACACACTATTACACTATTACACACTATTACACTATTACACGATTACACTATTACACACTATTACACTATTACACACTATTACACTATTACACAATATTACACTATTACACTATTACACACTATTACACACTATTACACTATTACACTATTACACACTACTACACACTATTACACACTATTACACTATTACACTATTACACTATTACACAATATTACACTATTACACACTATTACACTATTACACTATTACACACTATTACACTATTACACACTATTACACTATTACACACTAATACACTATTACACACTATTACACTATTACACAATATTACACTATTACACACTATTACACACTATTACACTATTACACACTATTACACTATTACACACTATTACACTATTACACTATTACACACTATTACACTATTACACACTATTACACTATTACACACTATTACACACTATTACACTATTACACACTATTACACTATTACACACTATTACACACTATTACACTATTGCACTATTACACACTATTACACTA
The DNA here is from genome assembly GCF_963971535.1 of Notolepis coatsorum. Classification (NCBI taxonomy): domain Eukaryota; kingdom Metazoa; phylum Chordata; class Actinopteri; order Aulopiformes; family Paralepididae; genus Notolepis; species Notolepis coatsorum. Next base: position 112,291 of record NW_028169459.1, on the reverse strand, counting down.
TTACACTATTACACACTATTACACACTATTACACACTATTACACTATTACACTATTACACTATTACACACTATTACACTATTACACACTATTACACACTATTACACTATTACACACTATTACACTATTACACACTATTACACTATTACACACTATTACACCATTACACACTATTACACTATTACACACTATTACACGATTACACGATTACACTATTACACTATTACACACTATTACACTATTACCCACTATTACACTATTACACAATATTACACTATTACACTATTACACACTATTACACACTATTACACTATTACACTATTACACACTATTACACTATTACACACTATTACACTATTACACTATTACACACTATTACACACTATTACACACTATTACACTATTACACACTATTACACTATTACACACTATTACATACTATTACACTATTACACTATTACACACTATTACACTATTACACACTATTACACTATTACACACTATTACACACTATTACACTATTACACACTATTACACTATTACACACTATTACACTATTACACTATTACACACTATTACACTATTACACACTATTACACTATTACACACTATTACACTATTACACACTATTACACACTATTACACACTATTACACTATTACACACTATTACACTATTACACACTATTACACACTATTACACTATTACACACTATTACACTATTACACACTATTACACTATTACACACTATTACACACTATTACACTATTACACACTATTACACTATTACACACTATTACACTATTACACTATTACACACTATTACACTATTACACACTATTACACTATTACCTACTATTACACTATTACACACTATTACACTATTACACACTATTACACTACTACACACTATTACACTATTACACACTATTACACTATTGCACTATTACACTATTACACACTATTACACTATTACACACTATTACACTATTACACACTATTACACTATTACACACTATTACACTATTACACGATTACACGATTACACTATTACACACTATTACACTATTACACACTATTACACTATTACACAATATTACACTATTACACTATTACACACTATTACACACTATTACACTATTACACTATTACACTATTACACACTATTACACTATTACACACTATTACACTATTACACTATTACACACTATTACACACTATTACACTATTACACACTATTACACTATTACACACTATTACACTATTACACACTATTACACTATTACACACTATTACACTATTACACACTATTACACTATTACACTATTACACTATTATACACTATTACACTATTACACTATTACACACTATTACACTATTACACACTATTACACACTATTACACTATTACACACTATTACACTATTACACGATTACACTATTACACACTATTACACTATTACACACTATTACACTATTACACAATATTACACTATTACACTATTACACACTATTACACACTATTACACTATTACACTATTACACACTACTACACACTATTACACACTATTACACTATTACACTATTACACTATTACACAATATTACACTATTACACACTATTACACTATTACACTATTACACACTATTACACACTATTACACTATTACACACTAATACACTATTACACACTATTACACTATTACACAATATTACACTATTACACACTATTACACACTATTACACTATTACACACTATTACACTATTACACACTATTACACTATTACACACTATTACACTATTACACACTATTACACTATTACACTATTACACACTATTACACTATTACACACTATTACACTATTACACTATTACACACAATTACACACTATTACACTATTACACACTATTACACTATTACACACTATTACACACTATTACACTATTACACTATTACACACTATTACACTATTACACTATTACACTATTACACAATATTACACTATTACACACTATTACACACTATTACACTATTACACTATTACACTATTACACACTATTACACTATTACACTATTACACTATTACACAATATTACACTATTACACACTATTACACTATTACACTATTACACACTATTACACTATTACACACTATTACACTATTACACACTATTACACTATTACACACTATTACACAATATTACACTATTACACACTATTACACACTATTACACTATTACACACTATTACACTATTACACACTATTACACTATTACACTATTACACACTATTACACTATTACACACTATTACACTATTACACACTATTACACACTATTACACTATTACACACTATTACACTATTACACACTATTACACACTATTACACTATTGCACTATTACACTATTACACACTATTACACTATTACACTATTACACACTATTACACACTATTACACTATTACACTATTACACTATTACACACTATTACACTATTACACACTATTACACACTATTACACTATTACACACTATTACACTATTACACACTATTACACTATTACACACTATTACACCATTACACACTATTACACTATTACACACTATTACACTATTACACGATTACACTATTACACTATTACACACTATTACACTATTACACACTATTACACTATTACACAATATTACACTATTACACTATTACACACTATTACACACTATTACACTATTACACTATTACACACTATTACACTATTACACACTATTACACTATTACACTATTACACACTATTACACTATTACACACTAATACACTATTACACTATTACACACTATTACACTATTACACACTATTACACTATTACACACTATTACACACTATTACACACTATTACACTATTACACACTATTACACTATTACACTATTATACACTATTACACTATTACACTATTACACACTATTACACTATTACACACTATTACACACTATTACACTATTACACACTATTACACTATTACACGATTACACTATTACACACTATTACACTATTACACACTATTACACTATTACACAATATTACACTATTACACACTATTACACACTATTACACTATTACACTATTACACACTATTACACACTATTACACACTATTACACTATTACACTATTACACTATTACACTATTACACAATATTACACTATTACACACTATTACACTATTACACTATTACACACTATTACACTATTACACACTATTACACTATTACACACTATTACACTATTACACACTATTACACTATTACACAATATTACACTATTACACACTATTACACACTATTACACTATTACACACTATTACACTATTACACTATTACACACTATTACACTATTACACACTATTACACTATTACACACTATTACACTATTACACTATTACACACAATTACACACTATTACACTATTACACACTATTACACTATTACACACTATTACACACTATTACACTATTACACTATTACACTATTACACACTATTACACTATTACACACTATTACACTATTACACTATTACACACTATTACACTATTACACACTATTACACTATTACACACTATTACACTATTACACTATTACACTATTACACACTATTACACTATTACACACTATTACACTATTACACACTATTACACTATTACACACTATTACACTATTACACTATTACACACTATTACACTATTACACACTATTACACTATTACACACTATTACACTATTACACTATTACACACTATTACACACTATTACACTATTACACTATTACACTATTACACACTATTACACACTATTACACACTATTACACTATTACACTATTACACTATTACACTATTACACAATATTACACTATTACACACTATTACACTATTACACTATTACACTATTACACACTATTACACTATTACACTATTACACACTATTACACTATTACACACTATTACACTATTACACACTATTACACTATTACACAATATTACACTATTACACACTATTACACACTATTACACTATTACACACTATTACACTATTACACACTATTACACTATTACACTATTACACACTATTACACTATTACACACTATTACACTATTACACTATTACACACAATTACACACTATTACACTATTACACACTATTACACTATTACTCTATTACACACTATTACACACTATTACACTATTACACTATTACACTATTACACACTATTACACTATTACACTATTACACACTATTACACACTATTACACTATTACACTATTACACACTATTACACTATTACACTATTACACTATTACACACTATTACACTATTACACACTATTACACTATTACACACTATTACACACTATTACACTATTACACACTATTACACTATTACACTATTACACACTATTACACTATTACACACTATTACACTATTACACTATTACACACTATTACACACTATTACACTATTACACTATTACACTATTACACTATTACACCATTACACAATATTACACTATTACACACTATTACACACTATTACACTACACACTATTACACTATTACACACTATTACACTATTACACTATTACACTATTACACACTATTACACTATTACACACTATTACACACTATTACACTATTACACTATTACACACTATTACACTATTACACTATTACACAATATTACACTATCACACACTATTACACTATTACACTATTACACAATATTACACTATTAATACACTATTACACTATTACACACTATTACACACTATTACACTATTACACACTATTACACTATTACACACTATTACACTATTACACTATTACACACTATTACACTATTACACACTATTACACTATTACACACTATTACACTATTACACACTATTACACACTATTACACTATTACACACTATTACACACTATTACACACTATTACACACTATTACACTATTACACTATTACACACTATTACACTATTACACACTATTACACTATTACACCGAGTACAATGGCACAATCCGCAAGTCTCTACGACAAACGGTTCAAGAGATACACTGATGGGGTGTGGTCTAAGGGGGCGTGGTCTAATGATCGGGGGAGTGGTCAACATCGACCAATGAAAGGTGGTCAACATCGACCAATGGCACAATCCGCAAGTCTCTACGACAAACGGTTCAAGAGATACACTGAGGGGGTGTGGCCTAAGGGGCGTGGTCTAAGGATCGGGGGAGTGGTCAACATCGACCAATGAAAGGTGGTCAACATGGACCAATGAAAAATGAAAGAGGATATCCCTACTGAGTACAATGACACAACCCACAAGACAGAGGGCGCTGTCCAGCAATTCAGTACTGCAACACAGTGATGGGCAATGATGGGTTAAAGTGGATGAGGTCATTGGCAGCTCAGCCACGAGCCACACAGCTGAACCAATCATGAGTGAGCCATGAGCCACACAGGTGAAGCAATCACTATGACTTGCATATTTTCTATCCAATGCATTTCTATGGAGGCAGATGCATGACTGCATTGTCACATTGATTAAAAGAAAACTATAAGAGATGAAGCGTTGTGACTCGCACAAGAGCACTACAATGAGTAGGCGAAGGGTTGTGCGCGAGATTGTGGCATTCGTGCGATATTGTGGCACTCCTTCGGCGATCGGAACAGAAGGCTAAAAAATAGTGTGAAAAAAGTGATTTCTAGAGTGCGATTGCATGGCGGTCAATGGGGAGGAGAACCTTCAAACAAATGGTCGTCAGTTGAGATAGAAATGTCCAATTCCATTTATTTTTCTTTTGTGAGCGGACTGACAGCCGTGTCATCGTTTTGATGTGTTTGTTTTATTTCTACGTCCAAAATTGAGATCACACTCGCAATTCACCCAAGGTAGGGGGAAAAAGATTATTTCAGCTGCTACACTCTAAATTGCAATGCATTCCCAATGGGACCGAAATTTTACCGTTTAAAGTCGATTCGTAGCCAGACGGTGCGGTGAAACTTTTACGAGTTCGAAGACCGCAGTTGCCATAGGCAAGCCGCTCGTTTTGATACCTTTCACGTGTATGGTGCGCGAACGCTTACGTGTTGCAAAGTGTTTGAAACTCTAAATTGCACTGTATTTCCGAAATTTTACCGTTTAAAGTCGATTCGTAGCCAGACGGTGCGGTGAAACTTTACGAGTTCGAATAGCACATCGAGTTGGAGCAAGCCGGTCGTTTTGATACCTTTCACGTGTATGGGGCGCGAACGCTCTGGGAGGAGTTTGTTGGCAAAATCGGTGGATCTCGCACTCTAAATTGCATGCATTTCTGAAATTTTACCGTTTAAAGTCGATTCGTAGCCAGACGGTGCGGTGAAACTTTACGAGTTCGGAGACCGGTGTTGCCATAGGCAAGCCGCTCGTTTTGATACCTTTCACGTGTATGGGGCGCGAACGCTTACGTGTTGCAAAGTGTTTGCAAAATCGGTGGAATAAAGAATAAATAAATAAAAAATAAAAAGAGTATAGATATGTATAGTGTGGGTTGCAACCTGGCTTCGCCAGGTCACCCACACTAAAAAGAGTATAGATATGTATAGTGTGGGTTGCAACCTGGCTTCGCCAGGGCCCTGTTTCATGTACGTGGTTCAACTAAGTCGATCAAGATGTCCATTATCCAGCTTCAGTTAACCCGATGTTCGAAGCCGGGATTTTCCTGTTTCACAAAGGTGGATTCAGTCTCGTTAACTCAAGCCAGACTTGCGAGTCAGGCTAAATGCGCGCGGCCGTTTTAGGTGAAAAGCCAGCACGTATCGATGGCAGAGACCCTGATTCTCAACGGCATTGATTGATTAATTGATTTAAGACTTTATTGACAGATTGCAATACGGCTCAATCGCCTCGCCGACAAGTTAAATGCGTTATCTATAGGCTAATTCTAAGTCCCTCATTACCTCAATCAATCAGATTATATTTCTTTAAACTTGCCTGCTGGATTGAATAATCAAATGAGATCTTGCTAGCGAAAATAACTAGTTAACTGTTATACAGAATTACGATACGGCCCTCTTGCCCATTGATTGATGTATTGTCAATCTTTAACTTATCTCCAATGTGGTCTAATGGGTTGTTCTTTTGACTTTCACACGGACGACCGGGGTTCAAGACCCTAGTTGTCTCCTTTTTTTTGCAATATAGGAATAATTCAATTTGGTGCACGTTGAGAGCTATATAAAGAATGACATCCTCAATGCATGTAGATTTATAATATTTTAACTTAAAACCAGGCTACTTTGGCGTATAATCATTAATATTATATTAAAAAAAATCATATTGGAAACACCAGGATTTGAACCCGGGTCGCAAGGTTGGGAGGCTTGAGCACTACCGCTGGGCCACTGTGCCAGATGGGATAAATTCATTGTTTATACATTAATGAACGAGAGACCCGTGTTTAGAATATTCCTTATTTTGAATGAAGTTTTATTTCTTTATCCTCATTCATTCATGTGACGTCAACGGCTCATTCAATTTCTCAAATCCGTCAAACAGCGCATCTCATCAGACATCTTAATCCCAGTTACAATTAAAATAACCACATTTTTGTGTACATCGCACGAGCAAGCGCCACCGTCGCCACGGTATATATAACGTGCATTATTTAGGACAAAGTGAATTTAATATCAGCATTTTGGGTCTATTTTACATTTCAAAAGCCCCCTCTGGAAGAATGGAGCACAAAAACGTAATTCAGAATGGTATAATGCAGATCGTAGACTGTGGGAATAGTTTCAGGAAACGAGCTGTCACTTATTTGCGGGGGCGTGGCTCTGCGTGATCGGGCTAACTTGAACTTGAACTCTGCTTTCGAGCAGGCTCAAACTTTTGGATCTGTTGGCATGGTGATCTGGAAAATCCACGTACATGAAACCGGAAAGTCCGGCTAACCCAGTTATCCAGCTAAAGTTATCCGGCTAACTCAGTTATCCAGGTACATGGAACGGGGCCCAGGTCACCCACACTAATAACAATAATAACAATAATAATAATAATAAATTGTATTTATAGAGAGAAGCGCCTTTCTCAGACTCAAGTTTCAAGTTTCAAGTTTCTTTAATAGTTGTCATACAGAAGTACAGAATACTTTTGTACAAAATGCTTCTTACTGTTGCGCTCCAGAGACTGTGCATGACAAGGTAAGTATGAAATAAAAACATAGTAAAAATTAGAAGTAAAAAAAGAGGTCACAGTGTTCAGTTTAGACATATGTACAATGTTCGTAGACGTAGTTACCATACAATATACAATACTGTGCAGTGTACTAATATACAATACTATATAGTGCAAGGCATAAATGGACGAGGTGCAGTTTAGGTACAATTCACAGTAGGTGTACGAGTTGTAGTGCAAATCCTTTATCAATAAATATAAAGTGTAAGTGTGTTTGTGTGATCTAAAGTGTGGAGAGTGGGTGCTGCAGTGTGTTGTTGTTTGAGTGAGTGTGTGCGTGTGGGTGTGTGTGCTGTGTGCATTTGATGGTTGTTGCATAGTGATTATTGTTCGTTTAGCGATTATTGTTCGTTTAGCAGCCTGATGGCCTGGGGATAGAAGCTCCTTCTGAGTCTTTCTGTGCTCGCCATAAGACTCCGGTATCGCTTGCCTGACGGCAGCAGTTCAAAGAGGCAGTTGTTCGGGTGGCTCGAGTCCTTAATAATTCTCTTAGCCTTCCCCTTGCACCGCTTGTTGTAAATGTTCTGGAGGGTGGGAAGCCCCCCTCTAATTGTGCGTTCGGCTGAGCGTGTCACTCTTTGTAGTCTGCTTACGGTCTTGTGCAGTGCTATTCCCAAACCAGGAGGTGATGTTGCCGGTCAGGATGCTCTCTATTGTACATGAGTAGAAGTTCCTAAGGATCTTCTGACTGACTTGGAACTTCCTTAGGCGCCTGAGGAAGTAGAGGCGTTGTCGTGCCTTCTTCACAACACTGTCAATGTGTGTGGTCCA
>NW_028169459.1:63266-98266 GCF_963971535.1 Notolepis coatsorum | reverse complement strand
GTAATGCATGATTGATATCTTAACCAATGTTGCAAGACGCTTATAATGAAACGCTTGGACATCAAGGCCGTTCCTAAGCGTGCACTTTATTCAACCTATAAACCTAAACGTGAACGCAGGTCGAACCTAAACGTGCATGCGCGCCGAGCTACGTGGGCACGCTGGCCATATCTAACCGTCTGATTCGGCACAGCGCATTTTCTTATTACGTCGGGACAACATATCTTTGTGTTTGTGTCAGGTTTGTGTTTGTATAGACCACATTGCTTAGCAGAGTTCAGTGATGTGAATGCAAATTAATGGAAACTGTCAAGTTGATCAATTAATGGGAGCAATAGATATATATTTAACTTTTTTACTAAAAAGTTACTTTTCACAGTAACACATTATTCTTTGGTGTAAGTAACTGCGTTACTAACAGAGTTACTTTTTAAATGAAGTAACTAGTAATGGTAACTAGTTACTATTTTTCAGTAATTAGCACAACACTGGTCATTACATTAGTACAAGGATTCACTCATTATTCATTCATTACAATACTTTATTATGTACATGTCATTTTCCACATACCCCCCCCCCCCCCTAGATACACATATATCCCCTACATACAGTATACGTATTTCATCAGAGAGGTCCCACTGCAGTGCTGGGTAAGTCCATAAAGTGTTTTGGGGGTTCAGTGCCTTGCTCAAGGCAGGGTGGTGGGCACCATACATGCAATACTAGCCGGCCTTCACCCAAGTAGAAAATGTGTATATCTTTTCATAATGAAAGTATATTTTTAACACAGTAAGTGTGTTATAAGTATATATGCGGACGACGTAATACTGTTCATGCAAAACCCCAACACCACACTGCCTCATCTGCTCAAGTTGATTGAGAACTTTGGAGATTTATCGGGATTTAAGATAAATTGGCCGAAGTCGGCTTTCCTTCCACTTAACGCCCCTGCAAAAAAAGATATAACCCTCCCAGGAGAGATACCTATGGTAAAACACTTTAGATGTTTGGGAGTGGAAATATTCCCCACCATAAGACAAACGGTGAAGCACAATTACACAAAAATCCAAAACAAAATCAAAGGCGACCTTGATAGGTGGGCAAAACTTAAAAACTCAGTACAGGCACGGATATCAATAGTTAAGATGGACGTACTACCTAGATTCAACTTCTTCAGCTCAATGCTACCGTTACCCCCTCCAGAGGGTTACTGGAAAAAATTACACTCCTCCACATACAAATTTATTTGGAATAACAAACCACCACGTATAAAAAGATCCACCGCACAGAGAAATAAAGCAGACGGTGGCATGGCATTTCCAGATTTTTTTCACTATTTTAAGGCGTACACTTTAAGACCATTGACAACATGGTTTGATCCCCAAGCATTAGTATCCTGGAGAAAATTAGAAGAAAATATAGTAGCCCCACATAGACTGAAGGACATAGCATACACTAAACTATCAATTAAGCATTGCGAACGGAAATGTGGCCCCATAATTACTCATGCGATCCGGATATGGCGTGAAACACAAAAAAAATATCCTAACCCACATAAATGGCACAATCATACTCCCTTATTCAATAACAATGCACTCTTGATTGGAAAACGACCTATAAGATTCCCTATATGGGAAAAGCAAGGCATACACTCATTAGGGGATGTTTTTAACAAACAGGGTTTTTGTAGTTATGAAGAAATACGCAAAACATTTTATCTCACCAAGTCCACACATCTTTTTTACATACAGTTTTGTTATGTTTGAAGACTCAAGGTGTTCCATTAAAGAAACCAATTGAACACCACAGATACCACAAATTCTTCTATGAAAGAGAGACATCGAGAGGTTTTGTTTCAGATTTTTATCATCAATTACTAACGTCCTCGTATGAAACCCTCCACCTAGACTCCGTCTGGAGGAGGGATATACCAGACCTGGAAAGTGATTTTGATTGGCAAGAAGCCTGGGCAAATGTTCGACTCACATCAAGGAACCCGGACCATCAACAAATCAATCTTAACTATATTCACAGGACATACTTGACTCCTATAAGACTGAAAAAAATGGGTCTTATACAAGACTCCAAATGCTCCTTATGTACAAATGGGGACGAGGGGACATTTATGCACATAAATGGGACTATTCTGGAAAGAGGTGACCCAGCAATTATCAAATCTCTTAACTTGGAATATACCTGTACACCCCTCTGTATTACTGCTGAATGATGTTTTTGAGTGTGCAGTACATCCACAGCTAAAGAGATTGGTTTTATCGGGTATCACAGTGGCTAAAAAGCTGATAGCATCACGATGGTTCCAACCGGAAAAAATTTGCCGAAAGGTCTGGATTATTACATATCTCGATGTGATCTATCAAGAAATATCTACAGCAAGAATTTTGGGTCTCAATGAATCCAAAATGACATTGTGGTTAGAAGTGGTGGAGAAAATAAAAGCTAGCATATAATGGTAATGTCTGGTTAGGAGTGAGGGAAAATGGATGGATTATCCAATGGGGGGTCCGGGAGGGGGGGGGTACGAGCTAGAGCATATGTGTGTAGGTTTTTAGATAACAGGTATTAAGGGTATATCCTGTATAAGACAATTAACTAAAATGTGATTTCATTGGATGTGCACTGTCAACTAATGCTTGTATATCTTATCGTGTGTTGTCATGTTTGTTTATGTTTGTTTAAAAAATAATAAAAAATAAAATAAAAAATAAAGTATATTTCTACCCATATTATGTACTTCTCTGGGAGTATACTTGCAAAGTATTTTGGTACTTCTTATGCGCTTTCATATACTAATTCCAAGCACATGTTCAGTATGATGTTTAGTGATAATATGCTGTAAATTTAGTACAAGTAAGTGAGATGTTTACTAAACTTCATGCACAATCCAAAACCTCCATGAGAGCTTGAACTTGAAAGATTCAGTACAATTAAATCTTGTTCTCCCACTCTATCCCAACATAGCTACTCTCCGTGATTTTTTCCCGTAGCCTATGTTTGCGAAGATGCTCTCTGATTGGCTAGCCGCGTACAGCGATGACCCTTTCTGATTGGTTTAGCGCCGAAGGGTCTCTTCCGCCTTGTACATATATATTCTCTGCTTCAAAGTGGTTATGCTTTGGCCCTCTTTCGAAGTGGGTTATGCTTAGAGTTAGGGTTAGGGTTAAGGTTAAGGTTAAGGTTAAGGTTAAGGTTAAGGTTAGGGTTAAGGTTATGGTTAGGGTTAGGGTTAAGGTTATCAATTGTTGTTGAATATGCGGAAGAGACCCTTCGGCGCTAAACCAATCAGAGAGGGTCTTCGCTGTACGCGGCTAGCCAATCAGAGAGCGTCTTCGCAAACATAGGCTACGGAAAATAATCACGCAGCTACTCTCCCTCTCTTCCTCTCTCTCTCTGATTACAGGATGGGGTGCAGGTGTGTGTCATCCGGAGGAGCAGCTGAGTGACATCTACCAGCTGATTACCAACTCTATTTAGACCTGGCCCAGATGCCATGAAGCTGCCAGATCGTAGTTCCTTATTTACAGTCAGTCCGTATTCTCGTGCCTTGTTCTATTTATCAGTCCGTGTTCTATTGTGCTTCTAACATTCTTGTCCTCCTATTGCTCACAGTTCCTGCCTGGCTCCACTCCCTGTTCCCCCATCTTGGATTCCTGTGAATGACCTCTGCCTGCCTGACCAATTCTCTCCGTGAACATCCCTGGACTGTATGAGGACCGTCTGACTACCCTGTACGTGCTCACTCCCCGGACTGTCTGAATACCCGCTCCTGGCTCCTGACATTGCACAATGAGCAATTCACGACTGAATTCAAACATCACTGCACTGTTCTCTAATGAACACGACTCGCATGATTCCTCTTCTGAATGAAAGATAATCTGGGTTTATTGATCCACGTCGGCTATATGAAGTAAACTTGCTCTAAAAATAAACAATCAAAGAGATCAGCAGTTCTCAAACTATGGGTCGCGACTCGCGACCCAAAGTGGTGTCGTGTACTAAATCTTTTTTTTCTTTTTTTTTGTCAACATATTTTGGCTAAATATGCCTCATTTTATAAATGTGTATTGAGCTGTAATTACATTTTCTAATAAATATGCATGATCAAGTTCAACGTGTGCTTTCATTTTGATATTCCTTAATTCCACATTGAAAATGTGGAATATAATGGGGTCGTGGTATAAAGAAGTTTGAGAACCCCTGGAATAGATAAATACAGCCTTGTATACATGTTCCACAGTTGGAAAACTGTGTGTCTTCTCTCTCATCAAGCCAGCATCTGACTTCATTCCCATCAATAATAAATTCACAGGTCCAGACATAATAATATAATAATAATAATAATAATAATAATAATAATAATAATAATAATAATAATAATAATAATAATAATAATAATAATAATAATAATAATAATAATAATAATAATAATAATAATAATAATAATAATAATAATAATAATAATAATAATAATAATAATAATAATAATAATAATAATAATAATAATAATAATAATAATAATAATAATAATAATGATGATGATGAAGTTACTTGATTTATTTTGTCCATTTTGATTGATTATCATGTCATTCCTTTAGTTCCATTGTATATTATAAGACACAAACATGTTTCTCTCAAAGAGTTTATTAATAACACACATGCATAAAGACGTGAATAAAAACACTACTAATTATTCTAACTGTTTTAGATTAGATCAAATTCAAAACCATTGTCATTGCACAGCACAAGTACAGTACAATGAAGAGAAGTTGGCATCTAACCAGAGTGCAAGGTAACAGTAAAATGCAATAACAATATACAGTGTAACAAGTGAGGAATATATATAACGAAGCTACTGAGTAATATGATAATCTGATGTATGTACAGTATTATTATGTACAGTGATACACACATAAATTATACGGAATATAACTAAGCTAATTGTACAGAGGAATGTGCATTATACATAAGATATAATAAACAAATATAAATGTTGTACTTTAGTAAACTTATTAAAAGTGTACTATTTTCATTTTGTAAGTCGCTTTGGATAAAAGCATCACCTAAATTACTAATGTAAATGTAAATGTAATTGTCAATATATTGAAGTACAACCTTTAACACACTAAGTACAACTTAAGTGGTTTCAATTGAACACAACTTTAGATTACTTTCTGGATACATAAAAAGTATACAAAATATAATTTCAGAAAATACCTAAGTGTACTATTTTCAGCTCACCGCTGAAATTCACCCTCCCATCAGTGCTGGGTATTGAACCAACAACCTTTTAGTTACCGATTGGGGGGGTTGAACTTGATGTGCCTGTTGTTCTGTGTAGCTCTGAGCATGGCAGTGACACTGCCAGGGTTAGGGGTTCGATTCCCACCCATACTGTAAAAATATAAGGGGTCATTCCTGTTCCACCCAACGGGACCGGATCCGGTCCCAAAATGGCATCTAGTCATAAATTCATATTTTTCAGAGTGATGCAAAAAATTTGCGATTATAAAATCAAACGTTTTCAAGTATTAACATCACTAACATGTCACAAAACCATGTAGAATGTATATTATCATCAATACGTTAGTTTAGCAATAGGTTAAAAGTGCCATTAGATAGTTTTAAGTTTTCGATTTACTGAAGTCTACTGCGAGACGGCGACCATTTTGAAAATTGTAACCATGGGAATTGTAGTTTTTTGCAGCCATTTAGTGGAGGGCCTCTATAGCTGCCGATCAGCGTTGGAATTTTTTCGAACTACACTTCCTGGCAGGTTCTGTGGGGGTTCAAAGTTCAGCGTTCTGAATGAATAATATCAATAACGATAGGTTATGAATATAACGTAGTTCTATGAATACTAGTGACGCTCAGCGTCATCTGCACATATCTCACTTCGTGCATATGCACTGAATAAAAACTCACAATGTACCTTTACATACCAACATTCGTCTGGCCACACCCCTATCCGCTACCTTCATAAGCAGGTGTGTGGCCCCACACTCGCCTCCTTCCCAATCTTTCACCACAAGGCAAGATCAAAGGCCGCAGTGGCGTCTAGACGCTGAGCGTCACTAGTATTCATAGAACTACGGTTATATTCATAACCTATCGTTCTATATCATACTAGCTTCCGCTCAGCGTCATCTGCACAACGGGAGCTGAGCGGGAGCTTGAAGCTCGACAAATGTACCCCACTGAGGCCCCCCACAACCATCAGAACCGGGGAGGACCGAGCCCCCCGACCCTCCCTAATGGAGGATACCCTCCCTATTGGAGGACGGGAGGGAGACGGATCCGACCGTGCGAAGAGGAACTCGAGCAACTCAGCGCACAGGGTGAGCAGACCGTGGCTTGACCCCACGACTACGCACATGCACAACCCGCATGCCACCAGGGAACGAACGGAAGGAACAAACCTCGTTACCGCCCCCAAAATCACGGTGTCAAGAGCAAACTCAACCCCGTGGCAAGGCCGTAGCAGCGGAGCGCAAAGGAAGACCCAGACCCACTGAAGGGACTGGATCCCCTGGAAAAAAGGGGGCCCGGAGACGAAACACAACTTCGGACCACCCCAACAGCCCCCTCTTCGCCATGCGTAAGAGAGGGGCGAAAAGAATGGAGAACCAGCCCCTTTATGATAGCACAGGGTACAACATGTACCCAACAAAGGGTCTCTAACGCCTGTGGAATAATATAATGCCCTCATGTAAAGACATTCCCCTCCCCTTTGTCCCCTATCCTGTGTCCCCCCCCCACCCAATTGACCTATCAAATGGGACCCCCTCCTCCCCCTTTTAACTATATAATGCTCCTCCCAACAACGTTCCAGGTCGCTTTACCTGGGTCATTTCAGCTGATCACCTGGGGAGAGCCCCTCAGCCATTCTCTCTATGTACTATGTATATTTCTATCTGTTTGGTTAATAAACCTTTGTTATTATCCAAACCTCGGTTGACTGAGAACATTCTTCTTCAGGATATCCACGAATATCCCACAATTGGCGTCTACGAACTTGTGACGGACTCTTTGCGTCCCCCCGGCGTGCTGTATTGTTTCATCTATACAGAGAAAAGTGAGTATAATAGACTGGTCGACCAAAATGTATGGCAAGGAATTAAAACCTTTCCGCTTTTCTCTGTGCCAGGTGAATGTTATGGAATGTTGTCAAATATTGAGATCATGGCTGAGTAAGAATAGCGTGTATTAATATATCTGATCTGTATTGAGAATCGTTACCGGGGAAACGCGTGTACCCGGGTCCTTATCAGGCGGTTCTGAGAGGATTTGCGGGGTTGTAGTGCTATTCCCGGATCGAGCTGGTGCCGACCAAAAGCTAAGGCACACCATAAGGTTGTTGGATTGCTAATCCTAGTCTAGCTGATGCAGACTGAAATATAGGCAACAAAAGAAGATACGTGGGCTTATTAGATGTGATATCCTTGGAAAACGCTACTCTGTTAGAAACTGTACTGTGATTCTTCTGCAAAGAGGCGGGAAGTAGGACCGAGAAGCTGATAGAATAATAATTAGATTTACCAGAGTAACGTTGCAATATTCATAGTTTCAACCTCAAACTAAGCCCACAATCTCATCCATTCCTGAAAACGATGTATTCGGATTAGGTGAACCAATTGATCATATAGATAGCGGGAAGCTGACTATGCGACGTCCCAGTGTAGTACGCCATACTACATTAAACGGGACATTAGTCGCGGGTTGAAGAGACCGAGAGTGTGATTAAACGGTATATTCAAATCTAATATAGCGCTGTTAAATTTCGAAGTTCAGGTTCGGTCGTTATGCGTTAATAACGGTGTATAGTGTATATCGAGGGTAATCAAGCCTTGTTGCAGCAGATGCTGGTCGATTAAATGAACAGCGATCCAATACAATCAGGTATACAAACACGTTAACTTATATGTATTATTGTTTGTTTGTCTGTTTAAGTCTTGTTTATATGTGCACAGTATTAGAACCCGCCGCGGTGCTTTATTGAGTTAAGAACCGGCTGATATCGCGCCGAGCATTGGGAAACGAGTTAACGTTATACAGGGAATAACATTGGGGTGCAACTCTCGCTACATGCTAGGAAAGTGACGTCCGGTTGGGAATTGTAGGTTTATCGTTTCTGTTTGTTTACGTTTCACATATGCACAGGCGCGTTCATTCGGTTACAAAACGCTGGTTTTAGGTGAATTCCAAGCTATTGAGAGCTCGCGGAAGAGTACTGCATGGATTGCAAAGCGTTATTTCCGAGGCGAATGGGAACGCGTGAACGTCGCTTGGAGCGATGACGTCATACAACTGTGCGCCATGAAGTTATGATTTTGATATGAAGCTATCCATGGGCGAACATAAAGTTTAATATGCCCGAGGCGAAGGGTGTATGAAACCCACGTGTAGTATCTGTTATTAATAAAGGTTATTTAATAACTGAACTAAACTATGAAGACAATGTCAGCACAACAACTTTTTCCGGTGAGTATGAAAATCCTAAATATAGATGCATGACACAACTATCATCTCAGTTACAGTAAATTACAACTATCTCAGATCACTTGAGTGTTTATGTTGCTTTAATGTACACGTTATAAGTCACATAAAGCTAGTTTTAAATATGATTCTAATCAATTGGATAGATTTGATCTAAAAGCTAAAGAAATAATAACAACCTTTAATAAATGCAGATAATGTTTAGATGAGGCCAAATCATGCCTCTTTTCCACAGTAACATTGATGAGTGAGATGATGAAATAGAGAAGGACTAGCTAATGTTTGTTGAGCACACAGGCAGTCAAAGAGGATTCACCCAGATGAAAAGAAAAGAGTGGGAAATTAACATGTTTTTGTGTTTACAGACAACCAAGAGATCTGGCTCTGGGTCAAGATGCAGAATGGGGTGTAAACACAAATTGTATCACAAAAGACGGAAACTCCAATGATTTGCATCTGAACACAGACATAACACAGACTGAGTGATAATCTACATTTGAACACAAAGCAGTTTGGAGCTAAAGGGAAATCAATTGACCGTTCAAAACAAATCTACATCATGTAAATTGTGAGACGATAGAAGACACTATTCAGAAAACCTCAGGGCAGGAGACAGACAAAGCTATACAACAGCCTGCACTCTGACCACACAAAGTATGATGATTAGATTTACCACACAAAGGGACTTGACTTAGCACCATGAGCTCTACAGAAACCAAGAACACTAAAGTATCGCTTTAGATGCAGATTTTCTCTTTGTTTACCACCGAGACTCACCTGACAATGGATAACAACAGGGAACCACAAAATGCATCGAATGAAATGTTTTAAACCACACATGCCCCCTTCATTTAATTAACAGTGATTATCAAAAACACAGGTGATGAATCTGCAGTCATGAAAGGCTACCATATTTCCCATACTAACAGAATAACTAACCAGTTGTTTTCATCTCTCTCTTTTCAAGAAGGCACACGAATTAGAGATATGATTTCTGAATAAAATCAGACAAAGTAGAAATGCCCAAAATGAAAGATTAATGATGAAAATAACATAACTTGCATGCTATCTCCTCCTTCTATCCTCTGCTTATAAACCACTAAATCCTTCTATTTCAAGTACTTTCCATGACTGCAAATATCAAAACCACCAAATTGGAGCACAATTATCAACATGTACAAGATGTACATTTACATTGGTCATTTAACTGACACTTTTATCCAAAGTGACTCACAGGTTCTGTGCGACAGGACATCAGGAAGGGCACAACTCTATCAGCTGAGTAACAATGTTCATCAAAGTATTGAGTGATACAGTGTAGGGTAGTTTATTAGGACAAGTGCATGACAGTAAGGTTAGTTAGGGTTAGATTTATTTGTATCAGTTGGAAGCAGGATAATCATTTACACAATGATTATCAAAATGCACAAGGTGTATTAGAGGTAATTAAATTAATGCTACTTAAGAGTAGACGAGAAAATGAATGGATGTATTTCATGCAAAATTAACTGGCTGCCTAGATTTTTATGTTTTTTCCCCATGCTAATATGATGAGCCACACTAAAGGTGAGAGGAAAGCCAGAGAAGTCGTGACGAGGTAAGTATCCTGAAGTACACCCACCGCACGCATCCTGAGGTAAGATCAACTTCAATTTAACATCACAGACTATGAAGATAAAGAGCTATTTTGTCTGATTCAAGACTTTGGCCATTCATTTACAATTTTATTTAAAGCCTAATGCTGTAAGATCTAGTTAGATACAAGATCTGATAGATTATAGTGAATATGACCTTCTTGGCATAAGGACTCACTGCTAATGCAATTGGCTTGCATTTCCTATTTTCAATTAAGTGATTTATTTACAATGAAATGAATTAACCCCAAAATGATTTTCCTCTTTAGCAGAAAGGCGTTGAATCATTTATGTGAGGAGGTTTTCTAAGACAATTTTATCATCCTCAGATCACAAATTGGTGAGAGGACAGGACGAGTGAGACGACGCGTGACCTGAACCACGAACGACGGCGGGACCAGGCAAGGAGGAACACAACCCAGAGACTAGGGCGACCCACGGCAACAGAGGGCTACGAGGGACGCCACCAAAGAGCTACGGACACAACCTGAGAGAGCGTCCTACTGACTGGCCGCTACACCGGCAAACCCTCGCCCTCCATCAAGTGGTACCGCAATGACGAGGAGTGGACAGCGAAGCCAACACAACACGTTCAAGAACGCCCTATAGCCATGTCTCTAGGCCTGATGAAGGTCAAGCGTGAGCACAGTGGCAGAACATGAGACATCAACAGAGACCTGTGGACCAAGAGGCATCCTAACATACATTGGGTCTCATTCCCGAAAACTTTCCAAAGATATATTCTGGATGATTTATCTTGGAACCACTGAGACATAATCTATGACAAGTACACTCTGAGTCCTGAACGTGCTGGAGATTATGTCTTAAGTGGCTGAAACGGTCGCAGAAATTATATGATCTGATATCTGCTTGGAGAATGGCATTCTGTCGTAAACTCCAAAGCGTGTTCCCGTTCAGCTCATTTGCATACAAAACACCGCCTCCATAGTTCCTTATAAGGCAACTGCTGACGCAGCTGTGTGAAATGGAATTATGGCGGAAGTGCTTTGCGAGCCGCGTGATTACGAAACCTAGCGTCAGTCAGTGGCAATCAGAGAGCGTCTCCGAGAAATGCGGCTAGGTTTCGTAATCACGCTTGCGCCCATCAAAACTAGATTAGATTAATGTATTGGCATCATATACAGCTCGCGGTACACACCTGCCGCAGCGCGCGCGCACACACAGACACACACACGCGCGCGCGCAGTACTGTATATGAATGAATGAATGACATATAATATATATAGCCTACGGCGAGCGTAATGAATGAACACAGTATGGCTTATTATTCCATAAGCCTATAGGCTACTGTTCATTCGTAGGCGCACACAAGACTTGTTATGGAATATTAATGCAGTCTATTTCCACCGATTAGCTTTAGTTCTTATTTATTTATCCACTGTCATTTCAGTGTTGGTGTATAGGCTATATAGTGTATTTCAATATAAGTTTAATTGATTAGTGATATATTCGAAGGAATGCAGGTTTATAGCTATATCAACCCCCTCCAATGTACAGTAAATGACCAAGTATGGTTTTGTCAATATTCCAATGTACAGTTTTGCTTGTACAGTGTAAGTCTATCCCCCACCCATCCCTACCCAACCTCCTCCAACAGTTTCTACGTCAAATGTACTCTCTTTTCTGGACTCTTTTTGTATCACAAACAGTACTGTATTTGCAAATCTGGTATGTCATAAATGTATAGATGTAGCAGTACTGTCTATCTGTGTCATGTGTGTCATATATGTTATGATGAATTGAAAATGGGGGACCCTGATGTAAACTAGACGAAAGTCTTTCTCTGGTCTGCATCCCCTTATGTAATTGAGCTGTACTGTACTGTACCCATTCTGCAATCTGTTAATAAAGTTTTCAATCAATCAATCAAACAAAGGTCTGTCCCATTGTATACCAATCAATGGGATACATTGCATGTTGACCTGCATTCTTTCAAATGTATATAATTAATCATTAAAACAGATGTGTAACAAATAAGAAATACAAATTCCACAGAAGGCATTCAATTATTATTATTTTCAATCATTTCACAATAATTGCATAATTGTGTTTGAATATCTGAGTAAGTATTTGTCCAAAATAGCTGGTTCAGATATGGTTAATCCAGCTGCCCTGTGATCAGATGAATCCATATTATTTATTTTTCCGACATCAAATTCGTAATTTCTTATCGTACAAATATTGTCATATTTATTTTAATTATGATTAAGTAATTAATTCCAAGGAGGCCTGTAGCGTTAACGTGAAGGAATCACTATGAGAACACAGTCTGTCAAGTTATAATAACATTTTAAATTAGTCAATCAATCATGAGATTTGATCGTGGGCTGAGAGCATGCTCCTCAGCACTCTTAGATCTGCTCTCAAATAAGATCTCAGGAAAATTTGAAGACTCCCACTCCCAGCCCTAATATGTCTTAAATAGGCCGAAATCTGGCTAAGATGAAATATTTTGTCGTAACTTCGTTCGAGAATGAGACCCATTGTCCACCTTGTTATGTATTTTTATTAAGTTTATAGAACCAGTTGGTTTGTTCCAAGACACCAAGTTTTGTTTTGACCATTGATAGTATGCACCACAGAACAATGCATAACGATTATCATAATCACCTTTTATATCAGTTTTTATACAAACCACTAGGTTAACGGTTTTTACATGTTTTTAATGGTCTGCAAAGACAATTGTCCTTATACATTAGCCAAAAGGTTAATGCTTATTTGTAAATCCTATTCCTGATAATTATGCACACAATTTTGTGTTTTCACCCTGTGCACTCTGACCACACAGAGACAATGTTCACATGTATTTAATTGGGTTATTACTAGGGATGCACCGATATGAAAATTGGCCACCGATACCGATACCGATTGTTCAACTAACACTATCGGCCGATACCGATACCGATATTTGTATATAAGTATTTGTAAAAAAAAAAAAAAAAAAAAAAAAAATTTTTATGAAACTACTGTATATTTGTATGTGTATGTTTGTATTTGTAGGCCTCTTTACTTACTTAAAAAAGGAAACATCAAGAAATATGTTTATGGTATCACTATCTCTCTCCCAGTATCGTCTGGCGGCCTGCAGAGGGATACTATTTTCTCAACCAGAGCTTTCAACCAATGCAATGGAACCATTCTGGCGGCCTGCAGCGGGATACTATTCTCTCAACCAGAGCTTTCAACCAATGCAATGGAACCATTTTGATTGACAGTCGATTCGGCCAATTACGCCACACCGCTAGCACCCACCTCCTGCTGTTCTTACCACCAATCGGCAAGCGTTTATTTATTTTCTACTTCGGGGGCATGTCGCCATTGATCTGCTTGCGAGAACTCAGAATGCGAGTCAAACTCAGAACCACAACAAGCTAATACGTTAGCTGCCCGGCAGTGCCCGCCGACCAGCGCGCTCCACAGGATGGCCAAACGAGACGCAATGATTTTACTGCAACAAATGTTATAATAAAACAAAGCCTTTCTATACATTTGTCTGGTTGAAAACTTTATTAACAGATTGCAGAATGGGTAGTTTGGTACGGAATGAGCAACGGAGCTATGAACGGAATAATGCCTTGCTTACTTGCTGTGTTCGGGTAAATAATATGCTGATGTTATATTGAACGTGTAACACTAACTATATAACGTTATTAACTAACTAGCTACCGTACCGGGAGCTCACGTTGATGCCTGGATGGTGCTAACTAACTAGCTACCGTACCGGGAGCTCACGTTGATGCCTGGATGGTGCTAACTAACTAGCTACCGTACCGGGAGCTCACGTTGATGCCTGGATGGTGCTAACTAACTAGCTACCGTACCGGGAGCTCACGTTGATGCCTGGATGGTGCTAACTAACTAGCTACCGTACCGGGAGCTCACATTGATGCCTGGATGGTGCTAACTAACTAGCTACCGTACCGGGAGCTCACGTTGATGCCTGGATGGTGATAACTAACTAGCTACCGTACCGGGAGCTCACGTTGATGCCTGGATGGTGCTAACTAACTAGCTACCATACCGGGAGCTCACATTGATGCCTGGATGGTGCTAACTAGCTACCGTACCGGGAGCTCACGTTGATGCCTGGATGGTGCTAACTAACTAGTAGTGGGTAGTTGGGTACGGAATGAGCAACGGAATGGAACTGAGCTATGAACGGACTCGGAGTAATGCCTTGCTGCTATGGGTAATAATAATATGCTGATGTTATTGTCCGTGTAACACTAACTATATAGCGTTAATGCCACAAAACGAATGCCTTGTTAATCATAAGTAGTAACTGTGATGCAGTAGCTTGTGTGTGTGTGTGGGGGACGGCGGGCTTGTGCAGGTAGGTCGCGAGTGAACTTTTTTTTTTTTTGCCTTTTGACGCTACACAAATTGATGCTTATTTATCGGCGACTGCTATCGGCACATATGAGCTTATCGGCCGATAGGCCGATAGCAGTCAACAAGGCACTTATCGGCCGATACCGATACCCGACCGATATATCGGTGCACCCCTAGTTATTACTATGTCTGTATGCACAACCATGATCTTAGCTCCCATAGATATTATCATGAAGACACATAGTTACCACTTAAATGTCTGAGTCACGACATGAACGACCGAAGGTATGCCAGATATTAGACAGGGTCAATTTTCAGAAAATCATAACCCTGAAGGCATTTCGTGTTTATTTTTGGTACACAACATGTCTAGGGGTATTAAGGGGTGCTGAATCCAAATCTGCTGTATACCAAGCTCAAAAATTTCAAATAAGGCCTCAAAATTGAGAAATCCAACATGGCCGCCAACACCAGGCTGAAATCTATTTAAGTGCATATCTTTTTGACTAAACAAGGTAGAAACATGAATGAAATGTGTTTTTATATGTTTGCATACATGAGGAATTTAAAATCATATCCTGATTTTAGATCAGTTGTGAAAATGTTGCTTGAAACTCATATTTATAGCAGAAACGGTGGTTGTTATTGATGCATAACTCATCAACCAAATAAGAAAGAAAAGCAGGATGATCCCAGGCCATGGATTTATTCATCAAACTCTTTTCTCTTGAATTTTTTTAATCAACATGCCATTTATGCAAATTAGATAGTCCTTAATATGCGTACAGTAGCTTAGGTACAGTAATTTATTGTCAGTCATCAATCGTATTCAGGCGGGTGTCGCAGGTGTCTTGCAGTTGCATGATTCATCCAATGCCACTTTTCCTGAATAGAATAGATTATAATATAATAAAATAAAAATATTATTTTACCATATCAATATAAGTGAATGTTCAAGTTTCTTTATTAGTTGTCATACAGAATACAGAATACTTTGCATGAAATGTTTCTTTCTGTGTTGCTCCTGAGAGTGTGCTAGATAATAACAAGATAGTATAAAATAAGTATAATAAGTATAAAATAGAAAGTCAAGAAGTCAAGTACGTAAACAAGTGTAAACAACAAAATTGTTCAGTGTATCTATAAGTATGTACAGCTGGTACAAAAATGGTGAGGTATAGCTTAGCTTGTGGTGCCACCTTGTAGTGGTGAGGTGCAATAAGGAATGAGAATGATGTGCAATTTCCTTACCAATAATATAAATATAAAGTGTAAAGTGTGTCTAAAGTGGTAAAGTGGGTGCTACAGTGTGTTGTTTATTTAAGTGAGTGTATGTGCGCTGTGGGTGTGTTGATGGTTTGCTTATTGTTCATTGTTCATTCATTGAGCATCCTGATGGCCTGGGGATAGAAGCTCCTTCTGAGTCTCTCTGTGCTTGCCATGAGACTCCGGTATCGCTTGCCTGACCGCAGCAGTTCAAAGAGGCAGTTGTTTGAGTGGCTGGAGTCTTTGATTATTCTCTTAGCCTTGCCCATGCACCGCTTGTTGTAAATGTCTTGGAGAGTGGGAAGCCCACCTTCAATTGTGCGTTCGGCTGAACGGGCCTCTCTGTAGTCTGCTGCGGTCTTGTGCAGTGCTATTCCCAAACCAGGAGGTGATATTGCCAGTCAGGATGCTCTCTATTGTGCATGAGTAGAAGTTCTTGAGGATCTTCTGACTCACGTTGAACTTCCTTAAGCGCCTAAGGAAGTAGAGGCATTGTCGTGCCTTCTTGATAACACTGTCAATGTGTGTGATCCATGTCAAGTCCTCGGATATGTGGACTCCGAGGTACTTAAAACTGTTCACTCTCTCAACCGGTGCCCCGTCGATGCTGAGGGGGCTGTAGTCCCTCACCCCGACCTCCTAAAGTCCACAATCATCTCCTTTGTTTTGCTGACATTCAGGGAGAGGCTGTTCTCTTGACACCATCCCGCTAGAACCTTAACCTCTTCCAGGTAGGCCCTCTCGTCGTTTGCAGAGATCAGGCCCACCACTACTGTGTCGTCAGCAAATTTGATGATTGTGTTGTTGTTCGGCTGTGCCACACAGTCATGTGTGTACAGGGAGTGGAGGAGGGGACTCAGGACACAGCCCTGGGGGGCCCCTATGTTGAGAGTGATGGATGAGGAGGTGCAGTTGCCTGCTCTCACCACCTGCCCGTCAGGAAGTCCAAGACCCACTGGCAGAGGTCATAGTTCAAGCCCAGGTCCCTGAGCTTGGCTATGAGTTTGGATGGGACTATGGTATTGAATGCTGAGCTGTAGTCGATGAACAGCATTCTCACATAGTTCCCCTGCCTCTTGTCCAGGTGTGATGCTGCTGTGTGCAGCACATGGGCTATGGTGTCCTCCGTGGACCTGTTGGGGCGGTATGCAAATTGCAGGGGGTCCAGGTTGATGGGGAGGGAGGAACAGGGATACCGTCCGGTCCTGCTGCCTTCCTGATATTCACTTTCTTAAACGTCCTCCTCACATCATGTTCTGTTATCCTGAACACTGAGTCTCCATCAGCAGCAGTGCCCCCCCCCCCCCCCCCTCCATTGCAGTGGTTTGTAGGCTGGTGCTGTTATTCCCAGCCTCAAACCTCGCATAGAAGGTATTGAGATCATTTGCCAGTTGGATGTCACTGTTCAGTTTGAGGGAGGTGCCTTTGTCATCGTTCTGAGGCCCTGCCACATAGCTCTAGAGTCAGCCTGTTCATATTGAAGTTCAATTGAATCCCTGTAACGCCTTTTTGCTTCTATTACTGTCCTCCTAACATTGTATCTTGCCACATTGTGGTCATTCATGTTGCCTGTCACAATCCTGGCGTTGTATGCTGAGGTGCGCGCCTTCAGAGCTTCGCGGACGGATTTGTCTACCCAGGGCTTTTGGTTTGGGTAAAATTGTGGTAGAGGGGATTGTTTCTTCTACCAAAGTACAAACAAAGTCCAGCACTGTTTCCGTGTAGTCATTAATATTATCTGTGTTATTGCGGAACACCCCCCAGTCTGTACATTCTAGTGCAGCTTGGAGCGTCTCCTCCGACGCCACCGTCCAGCGCTTCACCTCTTGCGATACTACAGGAATGCGCTTGAGACTTTGTTTATACTGCGGTACAAGAAAGATGGGGTCGTGATCTGACTTGCCGAAAGGACTGGCAGCATGTGATTTGTACCCACTCTTAAATTGCGAGTAGCAATAGTCTAAAATATTCCCGCCTCTGGTAGAACAAGTCACATGCTGGTAGAAGTTTGGCAGCACTTTTCTCAGATTAGCACTATTGAAATCACCCACAACCACAATAGCACCGTCGTCAACGTTAGCTGCTTGGAGCTTGTTTACCTCGTCGTGGAGCTTGGAGAGCGCGTCGCCTGTGTTTGCTTGTGGTGGAATATACACTCCGATCAGAATGGCCGACGTTAATTCTCTCGGGAGAAAGAATGGCCGGCACTTGATGGATATATACTCCAGGTTTGGGGAGCAGTGGTTTGAAAGCTCCTTCATGTTGCCTGGATCACACCAATTGTTGTTCAACATGAAAGCTATTCCACCTCCCCGCTTTTTACCAGAATATTTTGGATCCTTCGATGTCCCAGCTTTCATGTAGAGATGCGTACATCGGATTCTGTCATAGTGAGCCAAGAGTAGAAGCAGCACATCTGTGTCACGCGCTGACACAACGATTGTTTCCACTGGAGCCTGGATGAGAAAATCAGACGTGTATCAGCTTCCTCATGGTCAGCACTCAGAGAGGAGACTTCAAGATCTGGATCTGTTGACTTGACAGTTGTCGCTTCAGTAAACCTCCCTGATACTACAACTACAGGTTCATAATCCGGGCTGTGTTCTATCAGGTGGTTTGAGAGCGATATCTGATTTGTTGTCTTCAAGGGCCATGAAGCTCGACTAATCGGCAGGAAGTGGAACAGACTTGCTTTTGATTTCACGACGTACTGGTCTATGGCGCTGTTTGCGTTTCACCCTTGTGCCTGTTTTGATGGATTGGTCATGGTATCTGTCAAAGACGACATCTACCCTCTGGTATTTTGCTCCCATCTTCAACACGGTGTCAGTGAACTTGTTGGCATAGTCACCAAATGTTGTAGTGTCAGGTGGCTTTCCGAGTGCCATTACCAGAGCTTGGCCATCAATGACCAGGCAGCTGGGTCCCTGAAGGGTAAGATCGGCAGGGGTTTTAATAATAACAATGGCTTGGATTTATATAGCGCTCTTCATGACACCCAGAGCGCTTCACAGAGTCCATTATTCGTTCAGAGTCATACCGGTGGTGGTAAGCTACAATTGCAGCCAGAGCTGCCCTGAGGCAGACTCACGGAAGCGTGGCGAATAATCATCGCCTACGGCCCCTCCGACCACCACCAACATTCATTCACATGCATACACATTCATACGAGGCAAGTAGGTTAAGTGTCTTGCCCAAGGACACAACGGCGATTGGATGGACATGGGCTTGAGCGGGATTCGAACCACCAACCCTTCGATCATTGGACGACCCGCTCTACCCCTGAGCCAAAGCCGCCCCACAGCCGTTTTAACTTGTTTCGTCAGTATATTTGCTAACACAGACTTGTTGGTGGAATGTAGACTCCCGTTAGTTGTGGCCAGAGATGGCGGGATGGGCATGAGCTCATGCTGGAGGATATTGTCAAGATCTACCTTACGACCTGCTCTGTAAGCTGTGATGAGCATTTGTAGAATCTGCCTGTCCACTTTGATGGTGTTTTGCTTGTTCTTGGAAAGTTGCACAACTTCATACAAAGAGGCAAATGTCTTGGCTTTGTTCTTTCGAATGGGTGATTTCAGGTTCAGGTGCTGGTCACTATCTGGAGGTTCACACAAATGTTTGTCCACAAACATGTTCAATTGTGCCTGTCCAAGGTGTTCTGCGCCAAGTATGGATTCTTGAATCTCCGGTGTGACTACGTCCTTGTTGATGTATGTAAGAAAACTTACAAAAGCACATTTAATTCAGGTTTGTACCTTGTGTAGGCACACTTAACTCTTAAGCCCCACCATTTATTTTTAGAAAATTCGCCTAAAACAGCATGCTTACATTAAAATGCTTATATATCCAGATTTATAAGAGCTACTTGCATAAACTTGGTACCTGAAGAAAGCTAAGACTTGGGGGATTCTAATGTTGGTGTCCAACACTGTACAGTTATTACCAAATTGCTGTAGTATTCCTGCAAACACTGAAGAAATGTCATTTTCTTTATCCTCGCCTATACAAAGATTACAGTTAGACAGTCAAAAACACCCTGTTACTCATGGTTGCACCCCAGCTATATTCCTACTTTCTTCCTCCATAGGTGCAGATGTTCTGTGCAAAGTTTCATGTCAGTAGAATAAAAACTGTGGGTTTAGCACCTGTTTTTGTGGAGAGAGGGCCTGGTGCTGGCGGCCATGTTGGATTTCTCAATTTTGAGGCCTTATTTGACATTTTTGAGCTTGGTATACAGCATATTTGGATTCAGCACCCCTTAATACCCCTAGAAATGTTGTGTACCAAAAATAAACACGAAATGCCTTCAGCACTTTATACAAGCACATTTTCTGAAATTCTGCCTAGTCTATATATGCACAGCTATAGCTTCTAATGAGTATATTAATTGTTGTTTGATATCAGAGTTGAGGACCACTCATTGATATAGGTATTTGAGTGGCTAAATCAGACCATTATTAATAAAAGAAAAGGGTGATATTCCCACATCCCACATCTCTGATATCAAAATAACAAAGACTTTAGTCCAGTCAATCATGTCATGAATCACGTATGTAAATATTTCTATTTTAAACTGTTATGCCAACCAACAGATCACATTGGCCAAAATTTCATTATTTTAATTGTTTTCTATTTCATTTATTATCTGATAACCGATGGATTACATCGGTCCCATTCTTTTACCATATCTATTCACTCGTCAATATTTTACCTGTTCCAAATAATCCTGGTATAATATATATATTAACCTCACCCACATTATGAAGAGAAAAGTGAGTAACTGTGGAATAATATAATGATTCCCCAACTCTCTCATGTAAAGACATTCCCCTCCCCTGATAGTATACATTAATCTCACCCACATTATAATAGAGAAAAGTGAGTAACTGTGGAATAATATAATGCCCTCATGTAAAGACATTCCCCTCCCCTTTGTCCCCTATCCTGTGTCCCCCCCCCCCCCACCCAATTGACCTATTAAATGGGACCCCCTCCTCCCCCTTTTAACTATATAATGCTCCTCCCAACAACGTTCCAGGTCGCTTTACCTGGGTCATTTCAGCTGATCACCTGGGGAGAGCCCCTCAGCCATTCTCTCTATGTACTATGTATATTTCTATCTGTTTGGTTAATAAACCTTTGTTATTATCCAAACCTCGGTTGACTGAGAACATTCTTCTTCAGGATATCCACGAATATCCCACACGCCCAACCCTGTGACACCCGGGCCGAACTGGCATTTTCCCCCCTGAAAAAAGCACAAGTCCCTCAGGATACCAGAACAGAAGATCTGCGTCCCCAGCGGACAACGGGTTAACTGACCTGGACCAGCATGACCAGAACCAGTCCCATGCCCTAATCACGCCGACATCCCCACTCCAAGAGAGGGGGTAGGTACGCGTGTCGATCTAAAACATTAAAGAGGGCGCCACCCAGACGGTCCCATTCGTACCGCGCTCAGTGGCCCACCCCAAGGGCGTGAGACCCCTCTACCTATGTTTTGATTTATTCCGTTAACATCCCCCAGATATGAACGAGAATTCATCAAGACCTAGTAACAGGCGCTCGGAAGAGAAAACCTCCATCCCAGTTGCCATATAAAAACGCTGTTTTAATAACGAGCAACCAAGGCGTACCAGCCTCATGCGTGATTCTTATCAGAAACACCCCGAGCCAGCACTATGTACGCATCGAGACCCAAACACATCAATGGATAGTCTAACAAGACACCAGACATTGTTCCTCCAAGTCGCCTGGGAGAACGACAAGGAGCCGCCGTGCTTCATGTTCTTTCCTCTTTTTATTAAAAAAGAAAGAAAACACAGACTGACATGAATCCCACGTGACGCGGCTGAGGGTAAAACATTTTGAATTTTTACATCCCGCCACCCTCACCACAGGGAGGAGACGGGAATCCTCAGAGAGACTTCCCACGTGAGCCATGAATTGAAAAGTCACGGTAACATTGAGCCATGTGACCAACAGACTCAAGTTACACATATATCGAGCGTAGCAGAACACCAAGTTCCTACGCTCTGCCCCGACAACTTGACAATAACAGAACCATACATGGGTCTGAAAAAACTCACGGAAGCCGTCGTCCAATAGAAACGTGCCCAGTGACGTATTCTATGACGGGGGAATCCCATGACTCAACTGCCCGTGATAGGTGCGGAGTCAGGGAAACCCTCCCCCCCCCGTGCCAAGCTGTCTAACAGCTTGGCCGGACCGAATGAAAAATAGGGTAAAAAAAAAAAAACCTGACCAATCAGAAGAGGGAAGGAGGGGTTTATCCGGTACCCCCTCGCAAGCCCAACCCTCGAATACGACAACAACAAATAGCCATATGATACCTTAAGTAGCCAGTATGCTAATGAACAGCGCAAAGCTAACTCAATGCACGCTAGCCACAGACAAAGTCTGTGAACAGGGTTTATAACAAGGCCAAAGTTTTATATGTGTGAACCCGACACCCGTGTTTATGTTGCAAGACACAGAAGATTTGATAGAGAGAGAGCGGCCTGAAAGACCGCGGTACCTTTACACACACAAGCATTACTGCAAACCAACACAACAGTGTTGCGGCTCAATATCACTGTTTAAGCAACAGAGCACACAACTAACCTCTACCTTTATGTGAAGAACCTAATCTTCAGGTCGAGGCAGAAAAAACCCTTTTTCAACCGAGTGTAAGCTGCAGGCCTTGCTCAAGCTCTATAACATGAAATGTACCGACCAACAAGACTATAAGTCTAGCCCTTCTATCAAACCCACACTAGCGAAGGTTCACACATCGTATCCCCATCATATGTAGTGAATAAACACACAGTTTGTAACAAAATACAGTCCCTCCTAGGAGGGACCTTTTATTTTAGACAAAAATCATATGTTGGGCCGGGAAGGGAACAGGGGGAACCAATAGAGGGAAAAAGTCACTAG
Organism: Notolepis coatsorum; assembly: GCF_963971535.1. Taxonomy (NCBI): domain Eukaryota; kingdom Metazoa; phylum Chordata; class Actinopteri; order Aulopiformes; family Paralepididae; genus Notolepis; species Notolepis coatsorum. The sequence goes on along the minus strand of NW_028169459.1, from coordinate 75,560 downwards.
CGCCCCGGAGGGACGGTAAAGGACTGGAGGCTGGTCTCGACGATCCCTACCATCACCTCCGAGGGGGAATGGGCCGGCTGCAGTGGCCGAGGCGCCCTCTCTCCTCCTGGCCTTCTTCGCTGAAGGACCAGCAGTGGTGGTGGTAGCAGCGGCGGCTTCGGCGGCGGAACCTCGACGACGAGCCTTCCGTCTGACTCCACCGGCGACATCGGGTGGGGGGAAATGAGGCTGGAGCACGGAACACTCCTCCTGCATTTCCCTGCAGGTTGAGGTCATCAGCTGCAACGCCGACCCGAAGAGCCCAACATCGGAGAGGGGTGCCGTCAGAAGTGGAGTCCTCTTCCTCTCCGGCACACGCGCCTGCTCCAGCCAAAGGTGGCGCTGGGCTAGAGTGGCCATGGCGCGTACTTTCCCAGCAGGCGACGGCCTGCAGCTGGATCAGATGCAGGATGGCTCCTGTCGCCTGGGCGAGCTGATCACGTTGCACTTCGGTCAGCTCCGTACCGCCCGTCATTATCCCGGACATGAATCTCGCCAGTTGCGCGATGTTAGACGTGGCAGCCAGAGATTGAGTCGTGGAGATGAATGACTGGTCACTCCAGTAAGCCAACCGCCTCGCCGATTTCCCGTGGGGAACCGGCTTCCGTAAAGGCTCCCACACCACCTCAGGACAAAGGAGAGCTGCCATCGGCCTATCAAGCTGAGGCACCCCCTCCTTCATACCTTCTACACCGCCGCCGGCAACCCAGCCAAAGTAAGGACTATGTATCGTCAAACAATGGTCAAATAAATATTTGATTAAGGAATATAATATGCCTTGTTTATTATTTCTCTGTGTATCAGCAAAATGTATATATTTTTATGTTAGACATTAAGGGAAATTAAGATTCTCAGATTTTTTACAAACCGTCGCTTATCAACTAACCGGTTAATCGGCAGGTGACGTATGTTGCTCAGTAGTTGCTGATGTCTGCTCAGGAGGTTTGAGTGTTTGCTCAGACCAAAAAATAATTAGAGGGAACATTGGTCACAGGTGGTTTTAAATATCTCAGAAACTGCTCATCTCCTGGGACTTTCACACACAACAACCTCTAGAGTTTACAGAGAATGAAAAACAACAAAAATACATCAGCGAGCAGCAGTTCTGTGGGTTGAAACGTCTGGTTAATGAGGTCAGAGGAGAACGGCCACACTGGTTCAAGCCGACAGGAAGGCAACAGTAACTCAAATAACCAGGTGTCACAACAGCGGTCTGCACTAGAACCTCGAGGTGGACGAGCTACAGCAGCAGAAGTACTCAGTACTAGAACCTTGAGGCTACTGTTGTGGAAAGGTTGTTTAACACAGCAGGAGACGATATTTCCAATTGTAACAAATAGGTAATTTATTTAAGAAAAGAAGTTCTTTAACAGCAAGAGCTATGGGTCAAAGAGGATCACCACAGCTTGAACAAAAACACTCTGTTTCCAATCCCTTTGCCTGTCCCCTAAATCCCCTCTCAGTCCTGCCCCCCCATGACAGATATGATGACGTATCATATCATGTCAGATCTGACATGACGTACATTAAGATGATACGTAGATTTAACATCGGAGAGAGAACATGAAGAGAGATAAACAAGATATGATGTCCACACACGATATGATGTAGAGAGTGAGATGTGTGTGTGTGTGTGTGTGTGTGTGTGTGTGTGTGTGTGTGTGTATGTGTGTGTGTGTCTGTGTGTGCGTGCGTCTGCGTACAGACGTATGTGTATTGTATGTGTGTATTGTGTCACAGGGAATGTGTGTGTGTGTGTGTGTGTCGGTGTGTATATCTGTGCGACTGTGTGTGTCTGTGTACGTGTGTGTCCGTGTGTCTGTGTGTGTGTGCTGTGCCTGTGTGAAAGAGAGAAAATAACAAGATATGAAAGCATACAATGTACGAGATTACCAGCACACAACATGCCGTACTGAAATGTCCATCTGTTCCAAATTGTTTTAAGAACGTCAGCCAGACCGTCTTTCAGCACTGCTAGTTGACCTATATTAAACTAGTCCACCTCATACACATTTTCCCCAACATTCCCCCATTTGGGGCTATCCCTAGTCCCACCCAAATCATATAACCAAGAAAATGTGAACGTCTAACTAAACGAGAAACCATATTTATATAACAAAAGTTTAAATGGCTGATCTAAACAAGAAACCTAGCCATATAATAAATTTTAAATGTCTAACTAAACAAGAAACCTTACTTCATTCACTGGACCCCTAACGGACCAACAAAGGCTGACTACCGTTCTCACAATAAACACAAAACCGCTCAAAACAAGAGTAATAATAAAACATCAAAAAAAAAAATACCCCAATTTATAATCCTAACCTGACAGACAAATCCCCCCAACCTCCACCGCTTACCAAATGAGCCACAGTTCCGGCCGGAAACCGCGACTCTCATCAGGGAAAGGAGAAGTTGACCGTCAGAACTAAACATAGAACATCCCTCCCAAAAAAAATGACATTGTCTCTTCCATAACATTGAGTCCCAGTGTCCATCGCTCAGCCCCCCTTCCATGCCCACGCCATAGTCTCCTCACCGTATTGCCAAAAGTCACATTTTGCCAATACAGCAACCACCACGCCACACCTCCAGTCCTCGTAGAAGCATGTCCCCATGCCTGGACGGGAGGCGCTGGTACCGACCTCACCACGTGTCCCCCCCATCTTCGACGGGAGGTGCCCATCTTGCCCACTGCGTTAGCCCCCCCCTTTGTCCCTCCAGTCCCCAGAACCGATCCCCAGACCACTTCTTCTCAATGCTTCCTCAGGCTCAGAACCGACACTCTGCCGATGCCCCTTCCCATTCCGGTTTGACCAGGACCACAAGTAAAATAAACAAAAAATAATAAAAAAATAAAAAACAATGCAATGATTTTCAATGGTTGCAATCTCTATGCCGAAGGATCATTAGAAAATCAGACTAAAATTCCTAGTTAAAGGAATAAACCAACAAAACTGCACTCAGACCATCCCCCGTCACTCTTAAAGGAAAGAACCAACAAAAAGAAAATGTCCCTACCTCACCATACCCCTAATCCTCTATCCCCTCGTCTCCCTCTAAGGCAGCATAAAGCTGAGGATATGGCCCGATTTGTGGCTCAATCTCTTTCTGTCCCACCATCAGCATTTGGCTCGTTACGTGTGAAGTTACCAGCCTACCCAAGAGAGGCATACCACAACAGAAAAGGAGAACCAATATCAACCCTGCCACCCCGATGGATATCCCCGTCTGCATCACTATGCTTCCCCACTGTCCCAATCTTTCCAACACCCCACTCCCCCACCATTCTTCATTCCGGCCAGAATTCCCCCTCAACTCCTCCCTCAAATCCTTCAGCTTAGCCATGGCCTCGGAGAACTTTCCCCCTGGCCCCACATTCGTCGGAATGAATGTGCAGCAGTACTGTCCAAACATGGAACAGACTCCACCCTTCTCCGCCATTAACCAGTTCAGAGCCTGTCTATTCTGCCACGCCACCGTACTGGTCGCGTGCATCTGGTCCCCCATTGCATCCAACGCCTCCTCGGTGTAATTGAGATACCGCTGCTGATTGTAAAACAAATAGTTGATCCACCCGGTGTTCTTATTGACCAATATCCATGGCAGAATAGACTCAAACCCTGCCGCAATCTCATTCTTAGCCATGAACTCGGCTGGAATGCCCCTTGGCTGTCCTATGCTGTCCAGATACACCCTTGGGTCTGCCTTGTAGCTACGCTTCGTTCGAGAGATAGGAGACTCAGAAGGTCCTTCCGTCACTGATAATGGTAGGACCACCATTGGCATGATCGCCTGAACCCGGGCACATCTACCTGACCAATCTAAAGGAAGTGTATTCCTCAACCTCCTACCGCCGCAGAGCCAGTATTGGTCCGCCAGTGCCATATCCTGGACATGAAAAGGGCAAGCTACAGGCCGTGGGTTGGTATCCACTCCCTTTAACACGACCCCGTGTCCACACTTTCCTTCTTTCGTACAGTTAGTCGTGATGCTCCAAATAGTAGTGCACCGCCCCTCTGCCACCTCCCCTACATCCCGGGTCCCCTCCTTTTGCAAGCACTCGAAATCCTTGGTCAGCCATAGTTTGACACCTCTGGGTATTGGCAACCCCGTCGCTACCCCCTGCACACGTACATCCAATTTCCTACAACGTTCCCGCATAGTGACATCCTTGAAATCCGTGACGTTTCCTGCCGCCTTAAAACGACTAGAGCCGAGAAACCCCAAACACTCTGCCTCGCACCAAGGGCGACTATTATGGGGCCCCTCCCATGCCTCTGCGTCCCTGTCACACTGAGCCCAACTGAACTTCGTGCCCTTCACCAGCAGCCTATCCGGACGTGCCTTGGAGCAGACATAACAATCCTCTATCTGATTCTGCGCGCTCGTGTACTGGACCCACTTAAACCACTCATTCCCTAAAGCCGCCCTATACATCGGGTCAGCCTCCGGGTCTTCCTCGTCATAGTCATAGTCGCCCCCATCCTGTTCCCCGGAAGGAAGCAAACCCCTCAACCTGGCCCAGAGTGAGCCCACTGAGTCCCTCAACGTTCCGGCTGTCCTCTGGAACATATCCTGTCCCCCCACCTCTTCCGACTCAGTGTCCTTGACCTCCCTTTTTCCCCTCACCCCTGTCCCCTGTGATTGGTTCGGGACAGGCTCAACTCTCCTATCTACCCCCACAACCCGATCCTCGTTAGTATAATGGTAAGTATCCCCGCCTGTAACGGGGGAATGGTCAAAATCAAAAACATGCCCTTGCGGTCCTACGGGAAACACCCCGTTTGGTTGTAGTCTTATCTTCTCCCCCCCTTCCTCGATGGAGGGAAGAGGGGGCGCCTGATTCTGAGCCTGGTCATGAAAGCCTGCTGGTACTTGAGCCTGAGCGGGACCCCGTGGGACTCCTACCCACTCAAACCCGTCATCCTCAAGGACGGGTCGACCGTGACGGTTCTTAATGACGTCGTTGTGCCCGGCCGACCGTCCGCACACTGCTGCCAACATCTGTGGGAGCATCAGCAGGCACTGCACCTTCCAGTTGCCGTCTCGGACCCTCCATGTCGGGTTCTGCATAACTGCGATCGATTGTATCCCCCAAGAGATCGCCGCTGGCGCTATCGTATAGTCCTCCACCCACTCAGAGCTGTACCCAGTCATCCCTAAAAACGTCATCATCTGTCGGACCGTCAATGGCCTAGGTGCCTTGGATACAGCTTCGAGCTGCGTGGGTGAGATGCTTTTTATGCCCTTTTGAATGACGCGAGACAAGTACTCAACTTTTGGCTGGCAGTACTGCAGTTTTGAACGGGATGCCTTGTGGCCTCCCACGGCTAATCCACTCAAAACTTTGATGGAGTCCTCATGGCACTGCTGACGTGTATCCGAGCAGATTAGAATGTCATCTGCATACAGTAAAACCGTGCTGAGTAGTGTGTCGCACACTCCTTGCAAGTCTTCCTTGAGCGCCTTCGAGAAGTAATGCGGCGAGTGCGCGAACCCTTGTGGCAACCGGGTGTAAGAGTATTGTTTCCCCCTGTGGGTAAAAGCAAACAGATACTGAGACTCTTTTTCCAATGGAACACTGAAGAATGCCTGCGTGAGATCAATGACCGTATAGTACTGCGAGCTACTCGGGATGTTTGTCAGGAGGGTGTGTGGATTAGCGACTTCCGCCTCTGGTCCAGACACCACGTCGTTCACCGCCCTCAAATCGTGTACCAGTCTGTACCTAGCCCTGTCCGCCTTTAGCACTGGGTGGATAGGTGTATTACATCTGGATTTGAAAGGGACGAGCACTCCCCCCTTTAACAGTCCCTCAATCTGATGTGATATAGCTTCCTCCGACTCTGGCTTCATTGTATACTGTCTGATAAAGGGTGGTCTACAACCCTTCTTTAACCTGACCTTCACTGGCTGTGCCGACAATATTAGACCCACATCTGTGTCGTGTTTTGACCACAACCGTTCCGGGGTGCGCGCCAACATGTCCTGTTCCAGCAAGGCATCCGCCTCTGGAATAACGCAAGGGTCTCCTGGTAATCTGATTACTTGCGGTTTTGCCAAAACTGAAAAGGAAATCATTATTTTTATGAAACTCCCATCTGCGCTGTTCCAAATTAGCGGAGATTCCGTGGAGACCCACCTTTGAGTCTCGGATTCCTGTATCATTGAACCTAGATGTTCGGATTCGTAACCAGGATTTATTCTCAGAGTGATGTGTGGGGCGGCGTCTCTTAGTCTATGTTGTTCCCGTAGATACTTACCCGTGTTAACCCTCAACGCCGCGCCCTGTCTCCCTACAATTATCGTAGATGAGTCAATCTGCACCTGCTCGGGCTGTCCCTGCAACCATGCCTTGTTCCTAACTAGGTCACTATTCGTCAAATATTGTAGTGTGCAATGTGCCTCCATGTTTGTTTGTCTAGACTGAGGCAGTTGGGTTTTCAGAAATGGCTCCCAGGGGGCACAGACCCTTTGCAGCTCTGCATCTATGTTGCCCAGCCAGAACACAGTGGCCTCTTTCTCCCCCGTCCCTTGTAGCATCATTTGGTACACGTCTTGTTCAATTTGAATCCCCTCAGGCGTACATAGGATTTTACAGCCTAGTTTACACATTGCATCTCGTCCCAAGAGATTGCGCGGGGTGCTGTCCGAAATTAATACAGGTATTGTTATGGTCTTGTTGTTATACGTCATAGAGATTGGATCTGATGTGGGTATTAATTGTGTTTTTCCCGAGAATCCGACCGTCCGAACATACTGTCCAGACTGGGGTAAGTGAGCGGCGTATTTTTGCTTTATGCAGGAAAAACCTGCTCCAGTGTCTGCCATCATCTCTGTTAATTTGTCCTCCACTAGGACCTGCAGAATAGGTTCTTGCTCAGCTCCCTTGGAAACCACAATCATTTGATTTCCCCCCGTCGCATTCTCTGGGCACCCCTAGTGATTACCCCCCTGGTTTCGGGGCCCTCCTGTCTCCCCCTGGTCGTGGGGCCCTTGTGACTCCCCCTGGCGCACGGGTCTTCCATACTCCGAGCCGGGACGGTATGGTTGCCTACATCTCATTTCCCTGTGTCCCTGCATGCCGCAGTTCCAACAGTGGAAACGGGGAAACTGTTGTTCGTTCCCCGGTCCCTGTGTAAACCGTGGGCCTGATTGCCCATTCCCTGCCTGCCGCCTGAACGCCTGGTTCTGTGAACTATAGCCATAGCTTCTCACTACCTGAGGTGCAGGCGGGGGTCCCTGGTCCTGCATGGGTGGAGAGGTAGCAGATGACACCATTACTGCCTGCAACCTCCTTTGGGGCTGCAGTTGTTGCTGAGTTAACTTCCTTGAGTCATTTCTATCCTGATCCCTGACTTTCTGCTCCTGAGCCCTTTGCTTCTCCACACTATGTGTTACATGTGCACAGAACAAAGGATAAGTCATGTCCATTAACCCCACCACGTCTTCCAGTCTATTCTTAACCACCTCTGGAAGCCCTTTCATCACACTTTCTCTAAACATCGTTCTCTGCAACGGGTCAATTTCTGGGTTGTGTCCTAGCTCACCTCTCCACTCCTTCAGTACTTTGTTCACATAGGCGCCAGGCCCTTCCGTCTCCATTATGGGGTTGCCTGCCAGTTTTGCCGGATTAATACGTGATGGATATTGATTCCTGAGTTTGTACCACAACGCCGCTCTATGCGCGTTGAATATGTCTCCATCATGGGCCTGCGTGTCGCATGCCACTCGCATCGATGTATCACCCATGATGTCCCGGCAGGCACCAACTCCTAGCAAACGCGTCAACAGGGATTTGACGTCACCTACTGCTAGCAGAAAAGATGACGTATTTTCCTCAAACTGCGTGATCCACCTGGAGGCTCCTTCTGAAAGGTCCGGTAGTCTTACTATTAAACCATCGATGTCTAGAGGTGACCATGGCATGTGAAAGATATCGTTCCCCTTTATTAGCAGGGGAAACTGGCCTGTGCTTGTCACACTTCCCACGAATGTAGGGGCGAAAGTCAGGGTTCCTGTAATGTTTCCTTTCTCCTGTCCTGGTTTTGTGTCATTCTCATCTTCCTCCTCATTCAACAGTTTAGTGTGGCCACACGCCCCGTGTTTCCCTGATGTCTGCTGTGCCACATTTTGACGGGCCTCTTCCTCTATCTTCCTCCCGACTCCCTCCCTCTGCCTGCCCAGGTTCTCTACCTCCTTTTCCTCTGCATCATACAACTTCCGACGTACTGTCTCGCCATATGCCGCCAGGTCTTTCGGATAGAGGTCCTGCGGGGTCAGTTTGGGAGGGATATCTCGCCTAAGGGAGGTCTCTGATCTAGCGGGGGTTTCTGACCTAGTGACGTGTTCTGACCTAGCAGGGGTCCCTAATTCCGTCTCTCTCTGATTTAGCGCTAAAGCTTCCTGCCTGTATGCTCTCCCCTTCTGGGCGTAGAGCTTCATTACCCCCAACTCTTCTGTCCTCTTTTTCAACCTCTTTTTGCTGTTATCGCCTGGCTTGTGGTTACGAATCATTACATTCATCTCTTCGCATATGTCGAGATCAAAAGTACCTCCGGAAGGCCATTTTTGTGTCCCCGGCCTTTGTACGCCTCTGCCAACGGACACCAACCTTGAGAATTAGGTTCTTTATCAACGGGTTGGTGTCCAACAGTATGTCCTCTGCTGTATGCATCGTTGTTTAGTGTGTATATGTGTTTATTGTGTTGTGTGTGTGTGTGTGTGGTTGTACTTCAGCTACTACTACTCTACAACTACCACTCCAGGAACAACAGTTAACCTAGATCTCCTACTCTCCTACAACTACCACTCCAGGAACAACAGTTAACCTAGATCTCCTACTCTCCTACTCTACAACTACCACTCCAGGAACATCAGTTAACCTAGATCTACTACTCTCTACAACTACCACCCCAGGAACAACAGTTAACCTAGATCTCCTACTCTCTACAACTACCACTCCAGGAACAACAGTTAACCTAGATCTCCTACTCTCCTACTCTACAACTACCACTCCAGGAACAACAGTTAACCTAGATCTCCTACTCTCCTACTCTACAACTACCACTCCAGGAACAACAGTTAACCTAGATCTACTACTCTCTACAACTACCACTCCAGGAACAACAGTTAACCTAGATCTCCTACTCTCCTACTCTACAACTACCACTCCAGGAACAACAGTTAACCTAGATCTACTACTCTCTACAACTCTCCTACTCTACAACTACCACTCCAGGAACAACAGTTAACCTAGATCTACTACTACAACGCTACTACAACTCGGTGTGTGTGTATGTGTGTGACTGTGTGTGTGTGTGTGTGTGTGTGTGTGTGTGTATGTCGGTGTGTGTGTCTGTGTGTGTGTATGTGTGTATGTCGGTGTGTGTGTGTGTTTGTGTGTGATTGTGTGTGTGTGTGTGTGACTGTGTGTGTGTGACTGTGTGTATGTGCGTCACAACCCGCTGTCTACCAGGACACAGGAATGTGTGTGTGTGTGTGTGTGTGTGTGTGTGTCTATGTGTGTGTGTGTGTCTGTGTGTTTGTGTGTGATTGTGTGTGTGTGTGACCGTGTGTGTGTGACTGTGTGTGTGTGCGTCACAACCCGCTGTCTACCAGGACACAGGAATGTGTGTGTGTGTGTGTCTATGTGTGTGTGTGTGTCTGTGTGTGTGTGTGTTTGTGTGTGATTGTGTGTGTGTGTGTGTGTGGTTGTGTGTGTGTGTGTGTGTGTGACTGTGTGTGTGTGTGTGTGTGTGTGTGTGTGGTGTGTGTGTATTGTATGTGTGTGTGTCTGTGTGTGTGTGTGTGTGTGTGTGTGTGTATTGTATGTGTGTGTGTCTGTGTGTGTGTCGGTGTGTGTGTGTGTTTGTGTGTGTGTGTGTGTGTGTGTGTGTGTGTGTGTGTGTGTATTGTATGTGTGATTGTGTGTGTGTGTTTGTGTGTGATTGTGTGTGTGTGTGTGACCGTGTGTGTGTGACTGTGTGTGTGTGCGTCACAACCCGCTGTCTACCAGGACACAGGAATGTGTGTGTGTGTGTGTGTGTGTCGGTGTGTGTGTCGGTGTGTGTGTGTGTTTGTGTGTGATTGTGTGTGTGTGTGTGTGTGGTTGTGTGTGTGTGTGTGTGTGTGTGTGACTGTGTGTGTGTGTGTGTGTGTGTGTGACTGACTGTGTGTGCCTGTGTGTGTGTGTGTGTGTATGTATGTATGTCTACCACCAGGGGTCAGAGAGAGAGAGAGAGAGATGAGAGAGAGAGAGAGAGAGAGAGAGAGAGAGAGAGAGAGAGAGAGAGAGAGAGAGAGAGAGAGAAGAGAGAGAGAGAGAGAGAGAGAGAGAAGAGAGAGAGAGACGAGAGAGAGAGAGAGAGAGAGATGGCTGTGAATGAATTGAAGGAGAAGGGAAGAAGGGCTTTTTATGCATCAAAAGGAAAATTCCAATTGACATCCCAATTAGGACCTGGCTCAAAATTCTAAATTCCGTAATAAATCCAATAATATTATATGGCAGTGAAGTGTGGGGTCCATTAACTAACCAAGATTTCCCAAAATGGGAAAAACACCCATTAGAAGTACTGCATGCAGAATTGTGCAAAAACCTACTTAAGGTCCACAGACACACTGCCAATAATGCATGCAGGGCAGAACTCGGCCAATACCCCCTAATCACTCAAATTCAAAAGCGAGCCATACAATTTTACACACACCTCCAATCAAGTGACCCCCACTCCTACCACTACAAAGCCCTTCAGAGCCAAGAGATGAACCCAGATAAGAGTCCCCTCTGCCAGCTAGTCAGAAATCTCTGCCCACAAATGCCTCAGGACAGATACCAAAAAATCTGGCCCAACCAAATAACCTCAAAACAAAAAGAAAACTATATAGAATATTGGAACAGAATACCTGACCACTGTGAATGATATAAAATTAAGAAAGATATTGACTTAATAATATATACGTTATTGTTTGTATATTGGACTTGATTTGGCCTGCCAATAAAGCCTATTTGAATTGAATTGAATTGAATTGAGAGAGAGAGAGAGAGAGAGAGAGAGAGAGAGAGAGAGAGAGAGAGAGAGAGAGAGAGCTATCTCTCTTGGCAGAACGCCCAGACCTGGGAGCTGGCTTTCCGCCCAGAATGAGCTATCTTCAGCAGTTTTTCTTTTGAAAGTGTGTGGAGAGTGTCGTAAAGAACTCAGGAAAAAGGGAGATGGAGAAAAATTTGACCAGAGGTCGAAAACATGCAATTAAAATTGATTAGTGGCCGCCACTGTTAAAAGAGGAATCGCCCCAGTGTAAACACCTTCATCAATCGTGTTCTTTTTAGCCGTCCATCCAGACCTCGTCAACACAGTCAGCTCAACTTTTCCCTCCCGCAGAAACTCTGACGGATATTTATATAAACAAGCCCAACGCTTACCTTTCTGTCGACAACCGGCATAATTTCTACGGGAGAGGTCCGGAGCTGGCCGTGTGAGGGGGCCCGGCAGGGCGGTCTACAGGTCAAGGGTCACCAAATGTTGTGGAAAGGTTGTTTAACACAGCAGGAGACGATATTTCCAATTGTAACAAATAGGTAATTTATTTAAGAAAAGAAGTTCTTTAACAGCAAGAGCTATGGGTCAAAGAGGATCACCACAGCTTGAACAAAAACACTCTGTCCTGGATCCCTTTGCCTGTCCCTAAATCCCCTCTCAGTCCTGCCCCCCCATGACAGATATGATGACGTATCATATCATGTCAGATCTGACATGACGTACATTAAGATGATACGTAGATTTAACATCGGAGAGAGAACATGAAGAGAGATAAGCAAGATATGATGTCCACACACGATATGATGTAGAGAGTGAGATGTGTGTGTGTGTGTGTGTGTGTGTGTGTGTGTGTATGTGTGTGTGTGTCTGTGTGTGCGTGCGTCTGCGTACAGACGTATGTGTATTGTATGTGTGTATTGTGTCACAGGGAATGTGTGTGTGTGTGTGTGTGTCGGTGTGTATATCTGTGCGACTGTGTGTGTCTGTGTACGTGTGTGTCCGTGTGTCTGTGTGTGTGTGCTGTGCCTGTGTGAAAGAGAGAAAATAACAAGATATGAAAGCACACAATGTACGAGATTACCAGCACACAACATGCCGTACTGAAATGTCCATCTGTTCTAAATTGTTTTAAGAACGTCAGCCAGACCGTCTTTCAGCACTGCTAGTTGACCTATATTAAACTAGTCCACCTCATACACATTTTCCCCAACAACAT
>NW_028169459.1:40000-57500 GCF_963971535.1 Notolepis coatsorum | reverse complement strand
CCCCCTCTTTTCATGACCCTCCAATCACAATTCCTCTGTCAAGCTAAGAGAGGGTGTAGCTTGGGATGGGTCATTTGGGGTGGACTGACTTTTTTTTATCTTGCCCCATTTTAAATGGAGACAATACTATACTCAAATATATAGGCAAAATCTTAATCAATAAACACTTTCTAAGAGGGCACATATATATGGTACAATAACAATAACAACAATACCGTATCTATATCTGTATGAATATATCTGCATTTATTCCTGTTTACATACCTGTATACATACCCACTCTGTGCACTGCACCCTGCACCGTAGATACTATATCTATATCTGTATATATCTGTTATACTATATCTATATATCTGTAGATACTATATCTATATCTGTATATATCTGTAGATTTAGATACTATATATATCTGTATATATCTGTAGATACTAGGGGTGTAAAGGTACACGTATCTGAACCGAACCGTTTCAGTGTGTACCATAACGTACCAAATGGCTGTGTAGTGTACCGAACGAATACAACGGTATGTTAACCACTAACGACCGCCCACTGGGGGCTGTTTTTTTTCACAATCTAATATAATTATTATAATTTTTTTAAATGTTTACAAGTCGATTATTAGTTTCAATATAGAATATTCGTTGACAAGGTGGCTGGGTGGCGCAGTGGACATTGCGCTCGTCACCAACGCAAGAGACACAGGGTTCTAATCCGGCTGTCGGCGTTGCCTCCGGCTTGGGCCGGCCGTCATACTAACTCAATTGGCAGAGTTAGCGGGTGGAAGTCGATGGGTGGTAATCTGGACGTTGTGGACAGCGACTCCTACAGGTCGGTTGGGGGACGCCTGCACAGCAGAGACAGGAAATGGCGGGGGTAGTGTGAGCCTGCCACACGTTACACCTCGCCAATGAGAGGCCGTGCTGGCAGGTGAAAAGATGTGACAGGCTGCCTCCTCGTGTACCGGAAGGGACACGTGATGCAAGGCTTCTATCCTCCCTACAACCGGCCAGTGGGGGGCATATGCGAACAACGTTCAAGACAGGGGAGGGGAGAATTGGCACAGAGAAATTGGGATGGGAGAAAAAATTGAAAAAGAGGAGAAAAAGTGGAGGAAAAAAAAGAACATTCGTTGACAGCCCTACAAGTACAATTAGTTACTGCACACTACATCACCCCTGAGTGGAACATGGAAAGCCAAACTTTCCCCCACTGTACCGAAAACCCATACCGAACCGTGACTTCAAAACCGAGGTACGTACCGTACCGTGGTTTTTGTGTACCGTTACACCCCTAGTAGATACTATATCTATATCTGTACCCAACGTAGATACTATATCTATATCTGTATATATCTGTAGATACTATATCTATATCTATATCTCTATATATCTATATCTGTATATATCTGTAGATACTATATCATATCTGTATATATCTGTAGATACTATATCTATATCTGTATATATCTGTAGATACTATATATATCTGTATATATCTACACTATATCTATATCTGTATATATCTGTAGATACTATATCTATATCTGTATATATCCCATACCTACTCTTATTACTGTAGTTATACCACTGGCCAGTAAGGCTTACTACCATAGTGTATTTATATGTGTATCACTGTACATAATAATACTGTACATACATCAGATCATCATATTACTCAGTAGCTTCGTTATATATATTCCTCACTTGTTACACTGTATATTGTTAATGCACTTTAATGTTACCTTGCTCTCTGGTTGGACGCCAACTTCCTTTCATTTACTGTACTTGTGCTGTATGCCGACAATACATTTTAATCTAATCTAATCTAATCTAATCTGTCTGTACAGCAGGGCAAAGTGACAGGGCTCAAGGCCACTTTGGACCTGAGTCATGCACATTCCTGATGTGGTGCAGTGATTTGGTCACAGTATGGTCATGGCATTTGAAGTTGAAGAACGTTAAATCTAATCCTACACACAACACCTGTTTGGTCTACAAAGGGCCAAAACTCTCACTCAAGGGATGTTTGGTAATTAAGTTGCAATTGTAAAATGAGCTAAGTAGGCCTGTACGCAATCAGCCTGTATTTCAAAGGACCTTTCGGGGGGTTCTGTGTATTCAGTGATTCTAAACCTGAAGCCGATCATCTGTGTGCTAGAAGTGCACTGCCTTGTATCATCAAAGACCCTTTGAAAAGTTAATTTAGTTAAAGGGATTTAGATCTACCTTCATTTTGAAGTTGCAACTTCTCTTAATGTTCACATAAACAACCACAGAGGGAGGGGGAGGGGCGGTGTGAGAGAGAGAGAGAGGGAGAGAGAGAGAGAGAGAGAGAGAGCTCAATGAAAGCTTCTAATTCACTTTAAGCATGGTTTATAGAGGCTATGTGGATTGCATCTGCAAACTGCCTTCTCTTATTCAGTCACTCGAGAAAATATATAATTTTATCCTGTTTGCAATAAATCTGTGTAGTTTAGGGGCAGCCTATAGGTTACGTTATTAAAAAGAAATGGGAACAACCCTCCCCCACCCTCCCCCCAGCATATTTTAATGGGACAAATGGTGGATTCGATTAATGTCATTGACAGGAAGAGCACAGATTGTTCTGGCTGGTTTCGAATCTGGGTCTGTGTTATTCTAGACTATAGAGGAGTTTAGGTCTAATCACTAGAATACCTCTCTTGGCACAGCAGCTCAGACGTATATAATTGAAAGAACCCTCAAAGGAGAGAATGGGCCGCGGTCTGGGCTGCCGGGTCTGCCCCCCGTTTAGCCGCAAGGTGCCCGTTCCGTTGGCCTTGCCAAGGTCAGCATTCCTGGACACGCAGTTGCCTAGTGGGACTTTTGTTTCACAGTTTGTGTATAGCTGGAGGAGGAGGACGGTATAGGAACAGCCTATAGCAGAAAGGAAATTGCAAAGAAAGCCGCCGGGAGTCTGAACAGAGCAAAAGAACAGCAGTGCTGGAAGGAAATAACGAAGCTGAAATGAAGGCCTCCAGTAGTTGAACATGCTCTCTGTTCAAATGTCGACTGCCTATTGGTGTAGCCTATTTATTTATACATTAGTTAAAATAATTCAACCCCCTGCTATACAAATACACCACACATAGGGCCAACAATTTGATCAAAGAAACAAAAAAGAGCGTTGCACTGGAGGAAAAAAATCAACCGGCCTTTAATCAGTCTCCGTGCATTTCAACAAGCAGTCCATTCATTAGTCGACCTGATGAGGCAGGTCTGAATAGGCATAATGAGCACAACACGTTAGGATATTGGACATATAGCCTGTGCAGTATAGGCCTAACATTTGAGGGCAATCTTTTTTCAAGGTCAAACTCTTGAAGTCCCAATACAACCTGCCGCTTTTCATTGTTTTAAAATGAGCCTAAGCCTGTTTTCTGTCTCATTTAAAATATATATATGCTGCCTATAGGCTATCCTGCATTTTAGTGCATACATGTTGTTAGAGGCTAGGCCTTTGTCATGTCAACCATGCAGATTTGACGGCATTTCGCAACCTTGACACATCCATTGAATTAAGGGCACAAGTGTGAAGTGTATTTGCTGTTGTCATGTTCAGTTTTCTGAAGTGATGGAACCATATCAATACGCACACATAGCCTTTAACCAATAGCTACAGTCCCGTATCAATACGCACACATAGTCTTTAAGCTATATAGCTACAGTCCCATATCAATATGCACTAGCCTTTATAGCTACAGTCCCATATCAATATGCACTAGCCTTTATAGCTACAGTCCCATATCAATATGCACTAGCCTTTATAGCTACAGTCCCATATCAATATGCACATAGCCTTTATAGTTACAGTCCCATATCAATATGCACTAGCCTTTATAGCTACAGTCCCATATCAATATGCACTAGCCTTTATAGCTACAGTCCCATATCAATATGCACACATAGCCTTTATAGCTACAGTCCCATATCAATATGCACACATAGCCTTTATAGCTACAGTCCCATATCAATATGCACATAGCCTTTATAGCTACAGTCCCATATCAATCTGCACACATAGCCTGTATAGCTACAGTCTAGGGCTGCAACTACGATTATTTTGGTAGTCGACTAATCTGTCGATTATTTTTTCGATTAGTCAACTAATCTTTTTTCCCCCTCCTTTTTCCGATTTTTTCTCCCATCCCACTGTTAGTCGTTATGCCAATCCCAACCCCCTTCCTGGTTGTTGCGCACTTTCCCCTACCATTGGTCCGAGAGGCCGGAGACTGTCACATGCTTTCCTCCGACGCATGTGCAGCCAGCCGGCAGCCAGCCTGGCCGCACAGATTCTCACTGGGAGAGTGTAACGTGTGGGAGGCCGCACTACCTCTCTCCAGATCCTACCCTCGCTGAGCAGGCGCCCCGACCGAACTGTAGGGGTCGCTGTCCACAACGCCCAGGACCCACCCGCCAACTTTCCCCACCCCCTAATACTGCCAATTGTATTAGTGTGAACGGCCAGCCAAGCTGGTGACAACGCTGGGAGCTGGATTCGAACACGCGAACCCAGCGTCTCCAGCGTTGGTGACGAATGCAATCTCTGCTACGCCACCTGACCGCCCTAGTTGACTAATCTAACAATTATTTCTGTCACACCGTCCATCTCTGCTTCCTGTGGGCGTGGCTCCTTTTCCGGGCTCTTAGCAGACTTCTTAGCTTAACATAACAGACCGACAGTAAGTTTGGGGGAACTAATGGGATAACTGGGTTTGCAACAAAAGTGCAACTATAGGGCTAAAAACACAATGAAATAATAATAATAATAATAATAATAATAATAATAATAATAATAATAATAATAATAATAATAATAATAATAATAATAATAATAATAATAATAATAATAATAATAATAATAATAATAATAATAATAATAATAATAATAATAATAATAATAATAATAATAATAATAATAATAATAATAATAATAATAAATCCTTCTTAGCAGACTTCTTAGCTTAACATCCCAAAGAACTAATGGGATAACTGGGGATGTTGTTTACTCCTGACAAGAGTCTCAAAGTCTGGGGTGATGGTAGACAAAGCAACTCTGAGGTCATGCTCAATGTCCAATCTGTTCCTCTGCTTTGTCTTCAGCTGGACCAGAGCTGAGAAGCCACTTTCACAAAGATAGGTAGTGCAAAAAAAAAGAATTATAAAAAATTTAAAAATTTAAAATTTACGACGCAGCGACGCAAAAATTCGCCGTCGACGAGTTTTTATGATCGACGTCGTCGATTATGTCAACTAATCGTTGCAGCCCTAAGTCCCATATCAATATGCACATATCCTTTATAGCTACAGTCCCATATCAATATGCACACATAGCCTTTATAGCTACAGTCCCATATCAATATGCACACATAGCCTTTATAGCTACAGTCCCATATCAATATGCACATATCCTTTATAGCTACAGTCCCATATCAATATGCACACATAGCCTTTATAGCTATACAGTCCCATATCAATAAGCACACATAGCCTTTATAGCTACAGTCCCATATCAACATATCCTTTATAGCTACAGTCCCATATCAATATGCACACATAGCCTTTATAGCTATACAGTCCCATATCAATATGCACTCATAGCCTTTATAGCTACAGTCCCATATCAACATATCCTTTATAGCTACAGTCCCATATCAATATGCACACATAGCCTTTAAGCTATATAGCTACAGTCCCATATCAATATGCACTAGCCTTTAGCTACAGTCCCATATCAATATGCACATAGCCTTTATACTGTAGCTAGTCCCATATCAATATGCACATAGCCTTTATAGCTACAGTCCCATATCAATATGCACATAGCCTTTATAGCTACAGTCCCATATCAATATGCACACATAGCCTTTATAGCTACAGTCCCATATCAACATATCCTTTATAGCTACAGTCCCATATCAATATGCACACATAGCCTTTAAGCTATATAGCTACAGTCCCATATCAATATGCACTAGCCTTTAGCTACAGTCCCATATCAATGCACACATAGCCTTTAACCAGGGGTGGAATGTATATTTACTCAAGTACTATACTTAAGTATAATTTTGAGGTACTTGTACTGAAGTTGAGTATTTACATTTTAGGGAACTGTGTACTTTTACCCCACTATACATTTTAAAGAAAAATGTTGTACTTGTTTTTTTTACTCCACTACATGTATCTGAAGTTACTAGTTACTTTGCATAGAAAACATGGCAGAAATGGATGAAGATGGTGTATTTTCAAATTTTAAGCATGCCAACTTCAAGAGGATGTAATCAGAGCAGCATAACCGGACCACTATATACCACTTTAACATGACCTTTAGAGGTCAATGGTTCTAACTTTGGACACTCCCAAGCACATCATGTAGAATGCATACGTTTACTTTTTATATACTATACATTATATATAGGTACATTCAATATCAAATTTACTTTTACCAGTGTGTTATTTTATCTGGGCATTTCTACTTTTACTTAAGTAAAGGAACTGAGTACCTCTTCCATTGCTACCTTTAACCTATAGTATACACTTCCATATCAATATACACACATAGCCTACACTCCCATATCAATATACACATATAGCCTTACACTCCCATATCAATATACACACCTTACACTCCCATATGAATATACACACATAGCTACACTCCCATATCAATATACACATATAGCCTTACACTCCCATATCAATATACACACCTTACACTCCCATATCAATATACACACATATAGGTTTACACTCCCATATCAATATACACACTCTACAGTCCCATCAATATACACACATAACCTATAGATACGGTCCCATATCAATATACACACATAACAGTCCCATATCAATATGTAGGTTACACATAGTATTTAACCAATAGATACAGTCCCATATCAATATACACACATATATTTAACCTACAGTCCCATATCAATATACACACATATATTTAACCTATAGATACAGTCCCATATCAATATACACACATATATTTAACCTATAGATACAGTCCCATATCAATATACATAGTATTTAGCCTATATATACAGTCCCATATCAATATACACATATAGTATTTAGCCTATTAGATACAGTCATATCAATATGTAGGCTACACAGTATTTAACCTATATAGCTAGTCCCATATCAATATACACACATAGTAGGCCTATTTAACCTATAGATACAGTCCCATATCAATATACACATAGCCTTTAGATACAGTCCCATATCAATAATGCACACATATAGCCTTTTAACATAGATAGCTATACAGTCTGGCCTTTTTCTTGTATCTGTTCTATTAAATGGAACACATACAGCAGAAATGCAAACACAATTCATTGCATAAATGCTGACATACTAAAAAAAATCGAATTTACTTTTGTCAGGGGACGAGCTCCGATCCAGATCTCTTAATCCAAGAAGTTGAGAGAGCTTTGGCTAGCCGTTGTCTGTGATTTATGAAGAAGAATGTGAACAATGACCTACAGAAATCTAATTTAAAAACCAGACTAATACACGTTTTAACATTTATGCTTTGAAATAGATAGCCAGCAATGGTTAGCCAACAAGTGGTAGTAGCCTAATATGTATATGAATTGGTTAATTAATTCCTTGATTCATTACTTAATTGGTTAGTCAAATAATTTAATTAATATCACATTTCATCACATTTTGCCCATTGCTTTCTTATTTGTTTTCGTTTATTTGACAAGTAACTGATGGATAGAAGCTGAGTAATAGAGACTTGGTCTACACATGTTGTACTGCCTAGAAAAACAGCTAGAGCCTGAATAGCAGTGAATATGGTGCTGCTATACTAACTCAGAGTTTAACACTACAATCACCAAAACAACTGCACAGCAATCAAGTAGCTTTTTTTTATCACAACATAAATATAGCTCATCTTTGAAGAGATGCCACTAAGTCAATTAATTAATTAATTAATTAATGGATAGATCAAATAATACAAATAATAACACATGAACAACACTTTGAGACAGAATTATTGCAACTATAGCCATATTGAAATTATTTTCAGATAATAACACAATCGAAAATGGACATTCTGCTATAGGCTGTTTAACATAAACAAATCAATAAACTGTCAGTGACAAAAATAAAATAAAATTCCTTATTGAGGTCAAAAGTAGAATGTTGATCATTCTTTTTTCGATTGAAATATTTGCTAGGCCTATATACTTTTCATGTAGGCCTACTTTTCATGGCTGTACATATTAGTCAATACATTTTTTTTTTATCCAAATTAATTTGATTGCACTTCATGAAGAGTTACCTAATCCCTCAACTGCATGGCTTCATAAATATGCCACAATAGCCTAATATGTTTTTACTTAATTTAATTTAATTTAATTTGGAAAGCCTAAACAATTTGGTTCATGGATTTGGTTGTAAAGACAATAGAGTTGAAGTAATTCAGGTTAATTTGATTGGGAAATGAAATGTTCTCCTTCGCCCTTCCAGGCAGGTGTATTTTTTTTGCAATGTTTTCTCGACATTCAATCTTAGATAAGTATCGCTCAGTAGCTTTCAATGACAAATTAGCCATTGTTACATCATCAATAGGACGTTCAGCGCTCCGCGTAACCCCCCCAAACGAGAGGGCCTGTCTGTCTGGGACACGAAGCCATGTTAACAGTCGTTTTAAATCGCATACAAGTGGTAAATGGCCTACAATAGGCAATAGAGAGAGGCTATAGGCTATAACTGGCATCATTTCCCAATATTATATTTACTTTCATGTTTCTGCTCCATATAGCCAGGCATGGCATTGGCAACCAAATGAGTCCACGGGGCTTTTCCACAATTACCTGTACTTCTATGTCAGTAATGTGATTTATGCAACTTCCTATTATTATAATCAGCTATTAAAATATTTTGATTTATTATAGTATATAAGAGTTGAACATATTTGAATGAATAGAGATTGACTATTTTATTTTGATCTGCTTCATTTATTATAGGAATAATAAATATCACATATTATAATAAATAAATAAACATTGTATTCACATAATTATTCTTGATTTAATTTTGAACATTTTCTAATTCATATAATAGTTGATGATGACATTTTGGCGTTTGATTGTTCCATCCTGTTTTTATTCCACTCGGCTGTCTATTAGTAATGCCTGGGGAGGGGTTTATTTTCTGCGCAAGAGTATCGTGCGTTGCTGTGATGATGATCCGTGCCTTTTGTTTTGGGACATCATCCCTAAAGTTATGATGATGAGAACGAAGCCGGCAGTTTCCCCGGTGCTTATTTCTCCAATACAATTAACACCCACGACCATTACACCAGCCTAGCCTTCCACCCCCCCCCCCCCCCCCCCCACGGCTCACCTCCTCTCCCTCCCTCCCTCCTCCCTCTCTCTCGGCCCCGCGTTGCCCTACACTGTTTGCGGGTGAGGGCTACTAATCCCCTGCGTCCATGGTTTACTCTGAGCCCGTATTTAATTCCTCTAAACCTCCAGCTGCCGCCCTGGTTACACACTGAACACGACAGACTGCGAACCGCTCCTCCGGTTATTAATAATTCACCGACCCTCCGCTCCGCTCCTCCGGCCGGCCGCGACACACTGCTGCGCCTCGCTGGTGCGTGCGTGTGTGTGCGCGTGTGTATACGTGTGCGTGTGTGTGTGTGTGTGTGCATGCGCCCCAGCCAGACCCGAACACTTTTACTTGTTTACATGAATTTTGACAGCCGGTTATTTCACACAGGAACCCACACGTGAAATTAACCCACTCATCGGTTTGTTTTGCCCACCAGACTGAGCGCGTCTGGCGGGATCATCCAGTCGCGTCTGTCCGCGCTGCCTGCCTGCCGCCGCACGGTGCTTTTCAAACTCCCGGTTTTCAACTTCCTCCGGACAGTGAGAGGAACAGGTGAACGGGCCACCGAGAGGGGAACCCCCTCCGTTTTCTCTGATTCGCAAAGCCGGTAGGATGCGCGACGCGCACGGAGTCTCTTGTCAGCGCAGCACAGAAGCGCAACAGCTGACTCGGTGGAGCGCGTAAAGGCAGAGACTGTGGGCTCACACTTTCGTCGGTGCCGCTCGTCGCCAAGCCGGACTTCTGCTCTGTCACTCGGCGCTGACGAGACGGTGGCACGGTTGTTGCGCCCCGCGCTGCTGCCTCCTATAGCGGGACAATCCGGTGGACAGACAGACGACACACGGGGCGGACCGGAGAGAGAGGGACCGCCGCACGTCCCGCGGCTTCGACACCGAGGACAGCATATTGATGGGGATAGCGCGCACTGAAAGCGGACATAAACACTCTGCATGAAGAAGAAGTCGGGAGGACTAGCGACTTGGATTATTGGAGTCTCTTCCCGTTGCCCCGGCGGAGGAGAATAGTTGAACTACACACTTAAAAAAAAAAAAAAAAAAAAAAAAATGCTCACCGGGCAACAGGCCGTCCTGTATTAGGGCTCTTTGCTTCCGGTAGGCCCAGCAAAACAGAAGAAACCGAACAGTTTTCTCGCCCCCACACTTTTTTTTTTTTTTTTTTTTTTTGGAAGCCGAACTTTTTAGAGTGTAAAATGTGTCTTTGAGACTGTTGGCACATTTCCCTGCACCACGATGGTACGTGCTATGTGAATCAATAATTTGCTCCTTTATGCAGCCAGCTTTCAGATTCTATAGTGTATCGATCCCTAAATTCAACGCCACGCTGCACAGAATGAACGTTGGTACAAAGAGCAGACGTTTTTTGTTTACCCACACAGATATCCATTAGCATCTTTATCAGTACATGTTGTTGTCAGTCTGACATCAGTCACAAGAGTGCACCAAACCCGTATTGAACCTAATAATCCTAAATAACCTAAATAATATGCTTATTTGTTGTCACAGTCACTTCGTTTTTGTTTATGTGTAGAGTTGGAGTCTGCGAATGGCTGGGTCATGTTATTCTTATAAGCGGGGGTGCATGTCACTCCTATATAAACAATTGTAAGACTTGTAGTCAGTCAAGCTCACCAGTCAGACAACACATTGGCCGTATTTCACTGCTTTCTGTCATCTTGGGGCAACTCTCAAACCACAGTCCAGCAGTCGTATAGTTCACCGGTCAGTGCCCCCCCCCCCCCTGCCCCCTCCTCCGTGGAGAGCATATCTTTCAGGTATTTGATGTGGGCCAGCATATAGCCTATTTATAGCAACACATTTGATATGCAGCATTGCACACAAGCAACTAAATAAGCACAACGTATAGTAATCTGGTTATTGATATAGGACTCGGGGCCATTAGCCGGTCTATACCGTACACTGCGTAGGCTAAACGGCGTAGTTTGAAAAACGCCGGCAAAGTTAAATTAGGAGGAAGAAAGTTGTCCAATTGCTTTAAAATTAATGTTATGTTGCATGTTGTGTGGTGCATGCATATGCCTACTTGTTCTGTTAGTTTGTCCCTCAACCGCAGTATAATACGGTGATTGATTTATCCAATTAGGAGTGATCAATTACCATTATAATTTCACACATAGGATACGTTTCTGCTGCTGTATTTTGGGGAAACAAATACATTTTATGCATGTTTTATGTTTAGTTTTTTTTAATACCCTTTAGGTATATTTCGTATGTCTGATGTGAATGAAAGATTATTTGCACAAGCAAATATATAATATTGTTTCCTGTATATTGGCCAACTTCTCATTTTAAATGAATGCCTATGAGGTTATGAGAAATGGATTGATTTAGCATTGATTCTAGGTTCTCTCTAAATTGGTTATGGAAAGTAAAAGCTGCCTTTATCAAGTTAAAGATATTACTATATCAATATTACTGTATCAATATTACTGTACCTTGACCTTTAGATGGATTCTTCCTTTTTGGCATGAGATGAGACGAGGCGGGCAACCTCAACAAACCTTGAAGTATACTTATACCAATAAGGGATTCTATTTGCACATGAATACGGAAGGTTATTATGAATAATTATTTGTTTACTAGCATCCCATAGCTGATGTGGCAGCTGCCCAAGTAGTTCATCAGTAAAAAAATAAAAATAAAAATATACAGAAATTCAGGACAGGCCTCACAAGGGATTATCTTGATTTGTTATTCCTCCTACTTACCAAGTCACCTCTTTAAAAAAAAACATATTTTTTTTAGAAAGGCTAGATTGAGAATTCATGCCCAGCATTTGAGTAGCATGTCAGGTCAATCAGCAAGCATCTGTCAGTCAGTGTTCAGGCCTTTCATCCCCCCAGAGACCTGACATGTTAATGTTGTACAACTGTATAGTCTCCTGCCTTCAGGTGGACATTTTCTTTGGTAATTTCTCCTCAGAATTCTATCTTGGAATTCTACCGGTATAGCTGTTGTGACATCATCGTTAGAATATTCAGTTCTCAAAATTCTAATCTCATATATACGTGAGATTTTGTACACCTGAAATGGTTAAAGGTGAGCCAGGCGGTTTCAGGAGAGTCAGAGAAGTTAAGAAAAAATAAATCTAAGGTGTATTTTCTGAGTAAACAAACTCTCCTCAGAGGAAAATCCGGTCCTTTGAACATCGTTTGAAGCGAGAATCTCTCTGAAAAGTTAGTGTCCCGCTGTTGTTGATGTTGATGTTTACAAAGGCCAGGCCTGTGATTTGGTTTGCAAACATATTTAAAGGGGCACTTCAGAACTATTCTATTTTATGTCATAAACCAAAACCAAATCATTATGAGGCACCATCAGCATCAACGACTCATAAGCCTTAACAGGTTCAGCGCCAGAGGTCGCTATGGGCGTTGGGCCGTTGTGTGCCAGCGCTCTGTTCAATGGGGATACATTCCGGTGTTTGCAGTGCTAAACCTATATTAAATATTATAGCTATGGATCTAATAACAACATCGATTGTCAGTGAGTTTCTTCCGGTCAACATGCAAAAAACAGATAATTTTTTCATCCATACATTTCCTTTTCATACCGTGGTGAATATTAGTATAGTTTTAGAGTGATCCTGTGTAATCCCAGGAAATTCCGCCAAATAGCGCTTTACTGCATTTCATTATAAATCGTGCCATTTCTCGCCTGATTATTGAATCAATCTGAAATCAACGCTAGATTATCGGTATTATGTTTCATCATGCTTGCACGGAAGGGTGGGGGGAGGGGGGGTCGTTTTTCTATGCTTCGATCGCCACCAACGGCATACATTACACAGTACATTACAGACACACGCTGCAATCGCGGGGAAAAAATTATCAGATCAGCGCAAGATTGATAACATATAGTCCTTAACTTGTATATGATGTACTGCAAAAAGAATAATCAAATTATCTGATCGCCATTCCAAATACTGATTGCGATCGTGTGTCCAACGTTATACAGCATTGCACATGAACGGGCAGGCGGGGACCCTCGTCGATGCCATCCCTATAAGCGCTTGTTTTGCCGGAGTGTTTAGACCCCGCCCCCATGCCGCAGCTCGGCCGAGAAAACAAACCACATCGTTTCAAATGGAGCGCAATAGCGGCCGCAAGGCGTTAGGCGGCAGTATTGGCCGTTTGCGATCTCAGAGCCATTCCCAATGATAACATCAGGCTGGATGGATGAATTATGAATGGATATAGCGAATAAAATAAATAACGATTAAAACCCGACTTTTCTCGGGTTTGGCGCTCAAGCGATGGCGAGTTAACCGGACTTATCTCGGGTCTGGCGTCCATTGTGTTAGAGGGCCACTTCACCAAAAAAAACAATGCTGATTTATTTTTGCACATAATCTCACACACATCCAAAAATACTAAACCGTTTCGCACACATTCATTTACTTTGGCTGTTATTGAGAGTAAATTAGTTTGGATATGGTCACAAGTGATGTCATCAGGGACAATGAATCCTTGTGTGGTGTTGATTACAGCACCATGAAATGATGTAGATGATAAAATAGCAATACCTTGTTTTACAGGGACTGCTACCTTATCATTTCATTGAGCTGTAATTAACACAACACAAGGATTCATTGTCCCTGATGACATAACTGGTGGCCATATCCAAACTCATTTACTCTCAATATTTACTCTCAATAACTGTCAAAGTAAATGAATGTGAAGCAAAACAGTTTAGAGTTTTTGGATGTGTGTGAGATTATGCGCAAAATAAATCAGCATTGCTTTTTTTTGGTGAAGTGGCTCTTTAAGGTTGATGATGCCTCATAATGATTTGGTTTTGGTTTCTGGTGACATAAAATAGAATAATTACTTGTATAGTAAATAGGTTTTGTAAACTAATTGGAACACTGCAAATGTAAACAAAGCCCTCTCTCCCCTCACTCTGCAGAGGGCACTTCAAGATTCAAGAGATTTATTAGTCACATACATACACAAGACATGTAGTGAAATGAAGGTGGCCATGCCCGCCTTGATTGTGCAAAAAAATACAAATAAAATAGAATAGATAATAGACAATAGACAATAGACATGATAAAAGGTACTAAGATAAAATACTATACAGTGCTAAGCTTACGAATGAAAGGTAATGAGTCCTATATACACTACTATACAATATGCTATACAATATACATTTATGCTATATGTAACTATACTACTAAACTTAAACTTAAACTTAAACTATACTAACTATACTATACAAAAAACATACATTTATGTTTTTTAAAGTGACCTTTGCTTTTTTCCTAAAGTGACCTGTAGTGTATTTGTGTGTGAGAGAGTACAGGATGTGTATGCGTGTGTGTGTGTGTGTGTGTGTGTGTGTGTGTGTGTGTGTGTGTGTGTGTGTGTGTGTGTGTGTGTGTGTGTGTGTGTGTGTGTGTTCATGTGTACTTTTGTGTGGAGAGATGTGGAGATATCAGTCTTCTAGAGCTGCCCCTGTCTCTAAGGTTTTCCATATAGTTTGAAATAAGAACGGCGTATACGCTCGACTAAAACCACCTAATATCCCACACGTTCCACACGCGGTACGCAGTGGAGTCTGCAGGAGCGCTGTTCCTGGTTTCAAACAATCACAAATCTCTCCCGTACACAGACGATAACTGAAAGCTTTTGTTTCCCAGTCCTCGGCCCGGACGAGGAGGGCCCAGGCGCCTCACTCACGCACACAGAACCCTAGAAGTGGTGCTCTCGTCCTGCGGGAGCCCACCGCCAGACGGCCCCTGCGGCAACACGGCTTGACCTTTCCTTCATAAAAACCATTACACTACTCCGTTTTAAGGCCCAAGCAATATTGGTAATACTATAAATATATAGCCAGGAGGATGGATAATACTGAAGCTAAATAGGTTTACAATCGTATCAACTGTTCCACTGGCTGTTCCAAGGTCAGCGTGTGTGTGATTTACATTAGGAGAGTAAGAAGTAAATACAATAATCATGCAGTACTGACTGAGTAAATTGTTAGGTAATTGTATCCCACAAAGTTTGTGTGTGTGTGTACCCCGCACGCGCACATGTGTGTTTGGAGCGTGCACGTGTGTGTGCTTGTGTGTGTGTGTGTGTGTGTGTGCAGCCCACCGCGAGATGATCAAACAGGCAGTTTCCAGTGCTGTGATCTGCCGGCTCTTGGCTGCGGCTGACAGTGATGTCACCCCTCACTGTATACAGAATATTACGCTATTATATTTGTCCTCCCTTGACATTTTCCCGGAAAACTAAATAAGGATTGCAGCGTACCGTACACCACGATAGCCTAGTCTGCGGTGTAGCACATGCAGAGCCTGTTCTACGGATTTGTTATAAGATGTTTCGCGATGGAAATTTTGATGTATACAGTCAAAAGGAGCAAGTGTTGTTGACATTTAGCCGACGGTGGTCTTTACTCTTTGTTGTTGTTAGAGATGTTCCGATACCATTTTTTCCTTCCCGATCCGATTCCGATACCTAAGCTTTGGGTATCGGCCGATACCGATACTGATCCGATACCAGTGCATACATAAAAAAAGAAAAAAAAATGTATTATATAAATTATAACACTTTAAAAAAAAGATTTACAGCTCTTTTGCCAACTTGCTGTACTTTGCTTGCAGGTCTGCAGCCATTATTGCTGGATTATGAATAGCCCCAACTTTAGCCAAGGTAACGTTAAAGCTAAAACTAGCTTTTCGGTTAGCTCTTCAGCTAATGCTAATAACACCAGCAAGCGAGCACATCAGAGCTCCCCGTCACACTGCTGTCGGGACGATGGCATTTAAGAAAGTATCTGCTGTTAAAATGACAAACAGCATTGACACTTTTTTCACGGTCGATTAAAAACACGTTTGTTTTTTAATGCTCACTCTCAGTAGGAGGATACCGCACGTGTTGTTTATAAATGACGTCATATGGTATCGGAGCGCAGAATTAGAGCGTACTTGCCGATACCAGCATTTTAGGCAGTATCGGAGGCATTTCCGATACTGGTATCGGTATCGGAACAACTCTAGTTGTTGTCACTCTTTTTCTTATCATTTTAATGTGGTTTAACGTGGAGGGGAGAGACATAATCAAACACTGATCTCTCTTTTTGACGAGTACTAATCTTTCGGTGTGAGGCCTACGTTTCCCCATAGATGAGCCAAGAAGGATAATGAGAAAAAAACTCATTGTTTGGTGGGGAAAGAATTTAAAGGGGAACTTTACCGTAAATCGATGCTGCTTTATTTTGCCGATAATTCCACACACACATTCCAGAACTCGAAACAGTTTTGCACACATTGGTTTAGTTTGACAGTTATCGAGAGGCAATGACTTTCGTACACAGTAGTTTCTCCAGTGATGTCACTGGAGGACACAGAATCCTTCTGCTGTGTTCATTACAGATCAATGAAATGATGGAGATGGAAAAAAAAGAAATAGCAATCCTCATTGCATTCCCTGTCATCGTTTCATTGAGCTGTGATTCATTCTGAGTTTGATATTGAGGCGACCTGCGGGGTCCGCTCGACATCCAGCTCACAGTCAGGAGGGTAAAGTTCACCCACCTTCTTATTACTGGAGTTCAGAGTTGACCTTCTTAACCCTTTCACTACCACACTACAGAAGGTTAACCTTTCACTACCACAACCGTCTGTAGTGTGGTAGTGAAAGGTTAACCGCCTGTAGTGTGGTAGTGAAAAGTTAACCGCCTGTAGTGTGGTAGTGAAAGGGTTAACCTTCTGTAGTGTGGTTGTGAAAGGGTTAACCCTTTGTCGTGTGGCAGTGAAAGGGTTACGCCGTTATGAATCCATGTTTGAAACTCAGTTCCGATTATAGTAAATGGCATCAGAATGAAACAAGTTACATGAGAATATGGTTTTCTTGAAGAAATAAAACCAAATAATACTCATCTGGAAAAGAATATATATGGTAGATAGATTATTTTTGTATATTGATTATTATTATTGGCGTTACTGTGATTAGTTGACCTGAGTTCATATTTGACCCACCTTTTATTTTAAAACAGCACATGCTGTTCATAGCTGAGGTGCACTAAGATGTTCCATCATTTGAAGCGAGGGCCGTGTTGGCTCAGCCACACACAAGTTGC
>NW_028169459.1:32500-35000 GCF_963971535.1 Notolepis coatsorum | reverse complement strand
GAAGTGTTGTAGAGTATAATTTAGATAATAACATTGACTGGGCCTGATCAGGATGCCTGCGGCGGTGACAGTAATGATGGGCGGATCATCATTAGGGATTAGTTACAAGAACAGGTAAATCAGTCATTAGAAGGGTAGAACCACACTCCGACACCGAGCTGTCTCTCTCTACGCCAGGGCGCCACAGCCTGCAGCTCTGCCTTGTAACTGTACCAAATACAGACATCTGCAACCAAATGAGTTTGAAAGAAAATACGGCAATAGCTTTGAATTGGGTGTATACCAGAGTATCACAAATCACAAAAGATGAAGGAAACCATACCTTTAGGTCTGCATTTATTATCGTTTCCATGGACACAGTGAATAAACAAGGCTGCACAGATGCCGTGAAATTAAACTTTTCCAACAAATGTTTGGTACTCTATAAAAGAGAAAATATGGGGGGAACAACAATATTATATAATTTTTTCAATATGTTAAAGGCACATGCCAACTCTTTGGGAAATTAGCTTCTACCATCTACCCTGGAGTTAGACAAGCAGATACATACCCTTTTCTTCTCTGTGCATGCATTAGACTGTGCGTGCATTAGCCACGACAGTCACGAAATACACTCCAAATACAACTCCAAATAGATTTCATCACTTCAAAAGCCCTGTTGCTTTTTGAAAAACGGAACGTTATTGCATTATTTTGAAGCACAGTTAGTTTCTCTTCCCTATTTTTAGCATGCAGCAACAATTAGATTTGAAATTTGTTTGAAAACGGTTTCACCCTAATCAAAATAAAAAAAAGTACAGTAGATTTCATTATCTGTTCTTATGCACGCCTGGTGATACTAAATCCAAATTGAACTCGGCCATTTGAAAGATAATATATGTATATATAAATGTGCGAATTGGCTATAATAAGGTAATTTATGAGCCTGCTATTCTATATTCTATAATTATATTTCAAATTGCATTGGTCCGGATGGGAGAATTCAGTACTGTATGAACCTTCTATTTAATCATCTTCCCTTTATTCATTTCCTTAGATCTTTTGTACACATGATCTCAAGAAGGTACTGCACGAGATCAGTGGCAGTTCTTCATGTCTGGTCATTATTAGCATGGTGTTATTCACTGTCAAAGATGCAAAGAAAAATCATAATTCATATTCTCCTTTGTTTCATCACAATTTAAGCAAGCCTAGTAATAGACACAATATTTCTGACACTGGGAATACATTCACTGAGGTCCATAGATGTCCAAATAAGAATATGCAAAATGGGCCTTGTAGAAGTGGAGCAATATTCCATTTACTTAGGTATGTATTTTAGGCGGATTTTCAGAAAATAGGCTCCGGGTGGAAGAGGTTAAGGGCAAATTATATGCGTATAGGTAGCACTGGTTAATTTACATCCTCTTTGGGCAGAGATGCTTGACAGTGGAACGTTGTCCAACTTTCTGTGTAAGAGTGTGGGATAGGGCTGCAGTTATGGATTGTGTGAAATTCTGGACTGGAAAGCAAGGTGGTTTCTGTCCTCCATGTGTGTGTGTGGGTGTGTGGGTGTGTGTGTGTGGGTGTGTGGGTGTGTGGGTGTGTGTGTGCGGGTGTGTGGGTGTGTGTGTGTCTGTGTGTATGCATGTGAGAAAGAAGGAGAGAGGGAGGGAGAATGAGGGTACACACATGTGCATATGCATTAGTGAGAGAGAGGGAGGAGGGAAAAAATAGAGAGAGAGATGGGAGTATCCTTAATCCCGTGCCATGTAGGACTGCCAACTTGGGCACCCCCCCCCCCCCTTCCCCGCTCCCTCAGATCACATACATAATATAGGGGCGAAACGGCCTGAATTCCGAATCATGATATATTTCTAATTTTGTACAAAAGCAATATATATCACAGTATTTCCTTCCCCTTGTAAAAACATCTAAAACATCAGCGACACCAGTTATGTGCTTGTCTGTAGTGTAACGGTCAACAGTCCAGAACAGTGTAAATGTATATACTTTAAAGGAAAACTCCAACATTTTGGGAAATTTGCTTATTTGCCATCTACCCTGGAGTTAGACAAGAAGATACATACCTTTTTCTTCTCTGTGCATGCAGTAGGAGTAGGAAGACGTTGGGAACTAGGCTAATGGAGGAACCTACTTCCAGTGACTGACGCTAAGCTAGGCTAACGGTGCGTGTCTTCCTATTCCTACTGCATGCACAGAGAAGAAAAAGGGTATGTATCTTCTTGTCTAACTCCAGGGTAGATGCCAAATAAGCTAATTTCCCAAAATGTTGGAGTTTTCCTTTAACACAAATGTCTATATAAGTTTCAAACGTCAAACATAAACATTCAAACTCGGACCAAGTGTATTTCCTGTTGTGGTGTTTGCCAATACAAAAGCTGACAGGAAGTAAACTTGGACCAAAGCTGTTCCCCCGGCAACGCAACTCCACCAACAAGGTCTATATAGCCATCCCTGAGGCAGGGAGAGATGAACAGGCACATTAGAAATCAGATAC
>NW_028169459.1:0-22500 GCF_963971535.1 Notolepis coatsorum | reverse complement strand
AAGGGTGCCGTGTACCTCCAGCCCCCCCTCACCCCCGCACGCTGCTGCTCCATACTTACTGTTGTGTTTAATGCATCACTATTCTGTGTCTGTGTCTGTTTGCATGAGGGCATGTATGTGTTTCTGTGTATATTCGACATGCATGGGTGTGAGTGTGGGCATATTTGTATGAATGAGTATGCATGTGTGTGTGTGTGCGTGTGTGTGTTCACATATGCATGTGTATGTGCCTGTGTGCATGTGTGTGTGTGTGTGTGCATACGTGCCTATGTGTATGTGTGTGATAACAAACTCACTGAAAAGGAAAATCCACCATTTTACTATATTTTTTTCTCCTTATGCGTCCACTTAAATTGTAAAATGATCATTGGTTGGAGTATATTTGATCCCTCATTTATCCATTGTTGCAGATAGACTCCTAGATGTTCTCAGGTCTATGTTCTAGACTCCTAAATGTTCTCAGGTCTATGTTCTAGACTCCTAGATGTTCTCAGGTCTATGTTCTAGACTCCTAGATGTTCTCAGGTCTATGTTCTAGAATCCTAAATGTTCTCAGGTCTATGTTCTAGACTCCTAAATGTTCTCAGGTCTATGTTCTAGACTCCTAAATGTTCTCAGGTCTATATTCTAGACTCCTAAATGTTCTCAGGTCTATGTTCTAGACTCCTAAATGTTCTCAGGTCTATGTTCTAGACTCCTAAATGTTCTCAGGTCTATGTTCTAGACTCCTAGATGTTCTCAGGTCTATGTTCTAGACTCCTAAATGTTCTCAGGTCTATGTTCTAGACTCCTAAATGTTCTCAGGTCCATGTTCTAGACTCCTAAATGTTCTCAGGTCTATGTTCTATCTAGACTCCTAGATGTTCTCAGGTCTATGTTCTAGACTCCTAGATGTTCTCAGGTCTATGTTCTAGACTCCTAAATGTTCTCAGGTCTATGTTCTAGACTACTAAATGTTCTCAGGTCTATGTTCTAGACTACTAGAGATGTTGTCAGGTACATGTCCTAGACTCCTAAATGTTCTCAGGTCCATGTTCTAGACTCCTAAATGTTCTCAGGTCTATGTTCTAGACTACTAGAGATGTTCTCAGGTCCATGTTCTAGACTACTAGAGATGTTGTCAGGTACATGTTCTAGACTCCTAAATGTTCTCAGGTCTATGTTCTAGACTACTAGAGATGTTCTCAGGTCCATGTTCTAGACTCCTAGAGATGTCGTCAGGTCATGACCCGAGGGCCTAAAGCTTTGCGGATGTGGTCTCACTAGCAGGTAAACCAGACACCATAGGGCAGAGAGTTCCCAATATGTTATTCCTTTTATTCCACATTGTAGGCCAGTGTTTGCTCTTTAACCGAGTACAAAAAAAACCATCTGTTTATAGGCAAGCTGTAGGACTTTCATGGTGGTTTCCGTGTAGTTAAAAAGTTACAGCCAGTAGTTTCTTTTCAAATTCAAAATATCTAAAAAAATAAAACTAGGGTGATTCTTTTAGTTCGAATGGGGGATTCCGGTAGGGACCTCCGGTTTTCACATCAAGGGGCCCGGCTTGGGGTCTGAAGAACCCCGGGGGGTGGGGCGTGGCCAGTTTCTCCGTGCCCTGCTGTCCGTACGCGGTGCCTAGTGAAGCTGAGACGACGTAAAATAAACAAACAGGTACCCCATCACCCTTTATTGATGCCGATAGGCGTGGCGTATCCGTTACATGGCCAACCACACCGAGCGGTGGTGGAGGCACAGTAAATATGTATATCTGAGCGTGTGAAAGTCGAACCACAGTAGACCCACCGACTATTGCATATGGCTCTACCATGTGCTGCTTAATGAGAGATTTACTCCCACAGACCACTAAATGTGGGCCTCGTTTTAAGGAGCCACGGTAGAGAAGTGTTTGCGTGTGTTGAAATCGAGTCGACTCTATAAAGGAGAGGAGGGGGTGGGGGGGCAGATTGTGATCATCCCTTTCAAACCACCCTCCGTAACCTTTTGCACTTGCGGTCTTGTGTACTAGTTTTAATGACTCGTCTGAGAGAGTAAGCAGAGAGGGGTGGAGGGGGGGAGTGAGAGAGAGAGAAAGAGAAAAAGAGAGAGAGAGAGAGAGAGAGAGAGAGAGAGAGAGAGAGAGAGAGAGAGAGAGAGAGAGAGAGAGAGAGAGAGAGAGAGAGAGAGAGAGAGAGAGAGAGAGAGAGTGAGAGAGTTTCAGCTACAAACAAAGAAGACCCCAAAAGGTCTTGGGAAAATATGTTAGAGTTTCGGTTTGTAGTAGACAATGGTTTGTAAGAACAAGATCCTCTCCACCTGCCAATAAGGTGACTGAATGTTTGTGTGTGTATCTCTGTGTGTGTGCGTGTGTGTGTGTGTGTGTGTGTGTGTGTGTGTGTGTGTGTGTGTGTGTGTGTGTGTGTGTGTGTGTGTGGGTGTGTGTGTGTGTGAGTGCGTGTGTGCGTGCGTGCGCGTGTGTGTGTGTCTGTCTGTGTGTGTGTGTGTGTGTGTGTGTGTGTGTGTGTTCAAGTTTCTTCATTATTTGTCACAATAAAATACAGATATTTTACGATGAAATGCTTGTTTCTGTATGAGCCCCTGAGTGTGCTTCATACAGTAAAAAAAGTAAGTAAAAAAGTAAGTAAGAGTAAGTAAAAAGTAAGTAAAGAGGCATATTCAATATTCAATATACATATATACAATATACAATACAGAGTAAAATGAGTAACAGTGAGGTACAATGAAGAAATGAGATGAGGTACAAAACTTAGGGTAAGGTGCAAATGCAAATGAGGTATGAATGTAGTGCAAATCTCTTTAATAATAGATACATATGATATAATGTAGTGTTAAAGTGTCTAAAGTGAGTGTTAAGGTGAGTGTTTGTTTAAAGTGAGTGTGTATATGTGGATGTGTGTGCAGTGTGTGTAGATGATGGGTTGTTACATAGTGTCATTGAGTGTGTGTGTGTGTGTGTGTGTGTGTGTGTGTGTGTGTGTGTGTGTGTGTGTGTGTGTGTGTGTGTGTGTGTGTGTGTGTGTGTGTGTGTGCGTGCGTGCGTGCGTGCGTGCGTGCGTGCGTGCGTGCGTGCGTGTGTGCGTGCGTGCGTGTGTGTGTGTGTGTGTGTGTGTGTGCGTGCGTGCGTGCGTGCATGCGTGTGTGTGTGTGCGTGCGTGCGAGCGTGCGTGCGTGTGTGTGTGTGTGTGTGTGTGTGTGTGTGTGTGTGTGTGTGCGTGCGTGCGTGCGTGTGTGTGTGTGTGTGTGTGTGTGTGTGTGTGTGTGTGTGCGTGCGTGCGTGCGTGTGTGTGTGTGTGTGTGTGTGTGTGTGTGCGTGCGTGCGTGCATGCGTGTGTGTGTGTGCGTGCGTGCGAGCGTGCGTGCGTGCGAGCGTGCGTGCGTGTGTGTGTGTGTTACACATGTCACGGCCATGATGTCCAGCTCTGTCTACTCTCCCTAGTGTCTCCCACGCTGCTTGTGTTTCCCCTGTAGACCCAGCAGATGTCCCCGTGTGTCTGCCGCGTGCGCTCCTGCGTCCCAGTCCTTCACCAGCTGTTCATCATCTGTTGTCACCCCCAGCTGTTGTCTATTAGTTATCCCCCCCCCCTGTCTATTTCTGTTCCATTCCCCCGGTCAGTCGGCGCTCGTACATCAGTCCATCTCTGTAGTCGTGTGGTTTCTAGCCGCAGTTCTGAAACAGTCTGCTAGCATAAGCTAGTTAGCTGCTTACCGTCCTGTGTCCTGTAGCTATTCTGCCTGCCTGCACTGCGTACACCACTTGGCTTTCCCCTGTTCTCTGCCTATGTCCTCCTGTCTGCACTTGGGTCCACATCCTAGCCTGGTGCTTACTGTACATATACGAGCCACGATGGACCCCATCGGCTCAACCGAGATGTCATGATGGAGCTCCAGCTCAGCTCTCATCCTGCCACCCAGGCGCCTCACAGCCCGCCTACTCCCCGAAAGCCCCGTTTAGCGCTACCTGAGCATTACCATGGCGATCCAGGTAGCTGTCAAGCCTTTCTCTCCCAGAGCTCGCTGTGGTTTGAGCAGCAACCGTCCACGTTTCCCACCAACTGTTCCTGCATGGCCTACCTCATCACTCTTCTATCCGGTAAGGCCCTAGCCTACCTCATCACTCTTCTATCCGGTAAGGCCCTAGCCTACCTCATCACTCTTCTATCCGGTAAGGCCCTAGCCTACCTCATCACTCTTCTATCCGGTAAGGCCCTAGCCTACCTCATCACTCTTCTATCCGGTAAGGCCCTAGCCTGGGCGACGGTGGTGTGGGGGCAACAATCTGCAGTCAGTTCCAGTTTCCGTTTGTTTGTTGGTTTCTGACCATGCCATCTCTGGAAGGAAGGCATTGAAGATGTTCATGCTGCATTCAGCAGTCATCGCAGTAGTCAGCCAGACCGACACATCTCACTGGTGGGGCCTATTACTTGGCTGGATCTGGTGGTCCACTATGATTACCTGGTCATGCTGCATCTGCAGTGTTCCAGGAACCTTGTCAATGATGTACTCTGTGACGTGCTCAACCGGTTCTTGTTTGTCTACTTAGATGACGTTCTGATCTTTTACAAGTCCCAGCAAGAGCATGTTCAGCACATGAAGCAAGTTCTCCATCGGTTGCTGGAGAAGCAGCTGTTTGTGAAAGTGGAGAAATGTGAGTTCCATGTGTTCCACCATTTAATTCCTGGGATTTGTTATTTGTGACGGTCATGTCCACATGGACTCAGCCGTGGTCAAAGCGGTGGTGGACTGGCCCGTCCCTTCACCTCTGAGGCAGCTACAGCTGTTCTTGGGAGTAGCCAATTTCTAACAACACTTCATCAGCAACTACAGCTTCATAGCAGCCCCTTTGACTGACCTCACCTCACTTTCCTCCTCTTTCATCTGGACCCCGGAAGCCGGGAAGGCTTCCCTCAAGCTGAAGAGTCGGTTCACCTCCGCTCCCACCTTGGTTTACCCTGACCCGTCTCTCCCCTTCATTGTGGAGGTTGGCGCTTCCGATGTGGGGGTAGGGGCCATCCTGTCTCAGCGCTTCACCCAAAGACCAGGAAACCCACACATGTGCCTTCTTCTCTCGTCGCCTTCTCCAGCAGAGAGGAACTATGACTATCAGTAACAGGGAGTTACAGGCTGTCACACTGGCCTTGGAGGAGTGGAGACACTTGTTGGAGGGGGCCGAGGAGCCATTCATGGTTTGACTATATCCTTTTGATTATCCAGCTGAACGGACAGAAGAACCTGACCTACATCCAGATGGCTAAGCGGCTGAACTCCCGTCACGCCAACGGTTTTCTGTTTTCAATCACCCTGGTTCCACAGATGCCAAGCCTGACACACTCTCTCGCCAGCGTTGTGCAGCTGATAATAACCGTGTTCCAGAAACCATCCTGCCAGCCTCCCGTGTGGTTGCTGCGGTTTCCTGGGCTGTGGGGAACATGGTCAGGGAGGTCCAGCACTCGCTCTCAACCCGTCCCCAGAAACGGACCTGCCGCTCGCCTGACTCTGCCCGCTCCCAAGTCATTCATTGGGGCCACTCATCCAACCTCACCTGTCACCGCACCATACCGTATGAGCCGCACTCAGTCATTTCTACGCCAGCGTTTCTGGTGGTCCACCATGATTAACCAGTCCTTCATCGCAGCCTGGTCTGCTTGTGCCCAGAATAAGGACCCTCGTCATGCCCCCTCTTGTCTCCTTCAGACCCTGCTGGTCCCACATCGTCCCTGGTCACATATCTCCCTGGACTTTGTCACTGGCCTACCCCCCTCTTATGGTAACACCACCACTGTTGTCGACCGGTTTTCCAAGTCAGCTCATTTCATTCAGTTGCCATCTGCCAAGGAAACAGCCCAGCTCATGGTTCCACACGTGTTGTGGCTCTGATTTGACCCCCCAGTTCTGGAGCGCCTTCTGCCCCCTCATCGGTTCCTCAGTCGGAGTGGGCCAACCAGGAGTTGGAGACCTCTCTGCATTGTTTCACTTCCTCCAATCCTACCACCTGGAGCCAGCAGTTGGTACGCCCACGATACTCATCCCTGTTCCCCCACTGGCCTGTCCCCATGCCAGTGTCCCCTCAGGTACCAACCTCCTCTCTTCCTGGACCAGGGGAAGGAGGTCAGCATGCCGTCCACCCAGGAGTTCATCCTCCACAATCACCGCACCTGGAAGAGGGCCTGTTCAACTCTGCACTGCTTCCAGATATTGTGGGCAGGCTGTTCCGCCACGGTGTTCCTGCCCCTTGCTACCACCCTGGTCAAAGGGTCTGACTCTCTGACCTGCCCCTCAGAGTGGAGTCCCACAAAAACTGGGTTCAAAAAGTTCCTCCACCCCCTTCCCTATCAACAGGCTAATCACCCACTCTGCAGTCCACCTCTGGCTCCCTCGCTCTCTCCGTGTTCAGCCCACATTCCATGTCTCCAGGATCAAGCCAGTTTCCTCCATCCCCGTGCTCCCTGCTCCCCAACCTCCGCCGCCTCTCCATGTCATCGAGGGGCTTGGACGCCTACACTGTTAGGAGGCTGCTGGATGTTCACTGTCATGGCAGGGACCTCCAGTATACCTGGTCGACTGGGAGGGCTACAGTCTGGAGCAGCGGTGCTGGGTTCCTGCTATGGACATTCTTAGACCCGGCACTAATCATGGACTTCCACCAAAGTCCTTCTGGTCGGCCCGGTGGGACGTCAGGAGCCGTCCCCAGAGAGAGAGGGGGTCATGTCACGGCCATGACGCCCGGCTCCACTTCTAACTCTGTCTCCTCTCCCTCGTGTCTCTCCATGTGTTTTCCCCCTGTAGACCCAGCAGATGTCCTTATGTGTCTCCCATGTGCGTCCCTGTCTCCCAGTCCTTCACCAGCTGTTCATCATCTGCCATCGACCCCAGCTGTTGTCTATTAGTCATGTCTCCCCCGTGTATTTCCGTTCCATTCCACCAGTCAGTCAGTCAGTCAGTCATGCTCGTACGCCAGTCTATGTCTTTGTAGTCTTGTGATTTCTAGCTGCTACTTCATAGTAGTTCTGTCTGACATCTGTCTGTCTGCTAGCGTAGCTAGTTAGCTGCGTCCCACCCTGTATCCTGTACTCTGCCTGCATTCAATTTGTCACTATTCATCTGTTTCCTGTCTGCACTTGGGTCCACACCTCCACATATAGCCTGGTTCTTACAGCGCATGTGTCATATTAGTCCTGTATTTTATATTCATGGCGGGAAGCAACCAGAAAGGAATGCTGGTATTATAACCTTGTGTGGCTGTGGGGGGACGGGAGGTTACAGTTATGTGGTCGACGTATACTCCTGACCACACACTTTCCCTCCCTCCCACCCTCTCTCTCTGTATCCCTCCCTCCCGCTCTCCATCCCTTCTTCCCCCTGTCTCTGGCTTTCTTGGTTGGTTGTGTGCAGTAATTGGCCACATAGAGCCCAGATCTCTTTGTTTGGCCTGCAGAGTCTTGCGGTATAGAAGCGCACAAGCAGTAGGCCTCATAAATCTGTGGCACTCCAGTGTCATGCAGGCCCCAAATTTTGGCTCAGTTTCTCCACAATGACTTCTCCCCCGCCGGCCGGCCGGCCCGCCCAACACCCAGCCCCCCTCCCACAACACACTGTGGACAGGACCCAGAAACCTCACTTTATGACTGTTGCGTGAAGTGTGCATCACTCAATACAGTGTTTGTGTGTCTGTATTTATGTATGAACAGTATGTATGTTGCATGTGTGTACCAGTATGTATGTATTTATGTACTGTATGTATATGCACGATTGATGGTTTTATCTATTGTATGTATATGTGTGTGTGTGGTACTGTATATATGTATGATTATTGTATGATTGTATGTATATATATAATACTTTTTAAGAAGGTGTGTGTGTGTGTGTGTGTTGAGAGAGAGAAGTGTGTTTTGAAAGTGAGGGGTGTGTGTGTATGTGTGTGTGTTCCATGCGTGTGAAAGAGAAAAGAGAGATTAAGAGCATAAACAACACTGAATCCCACCCTCTTGTTGTTCATATAGTGCTCAGACAGTGTGATCATCCAGCTGTATTCAAGCTGGGCAGTTCTCTCTTGTCAACTTGCCCCATATTAACTGCTGCCACAGGGTACAACTGTGTGGCTGGGATGAACTCCTCTGGTTGTAGAGCTGCATGTCGTGGGTTCCAGACCGGGACTTCTGTGGTTCAATGACAAATAAGCTAAATCTAGTCACTTTGCACCCGCGAGGAAATAATATATTGATGCTTGCAAGAGTGTAGCATATACCAGAATAGACGGTGGGAAAAGTTTTGCTGCCATGATGCATAAATTATATAAAAACTAATAAATTCATACATGCATGGATAGATAGATGAATAAATAAATAAACATTGGGCCTATATATACAAATATAATATTACATTTTAAAATATGTAGGCCTATATGTAAACTACTGTATAAATACTCATTACTCTGGTATGCGTTTAATAGTCTAACTAGAATAGGATGTCCAATGCAATCAAATGTCCTATATGTAACCTGATAGATTTGCTTTACATACATTGGATTCGCCTACATCTCCTATAGCTCTCAAGTCAACCCCATGATGTAGTCACATACAAATGAAATATCTCTCACGGGGGTTTTATATATACGTTGTGCCATTTCACATGTTGCGCATGAAGTTGTCTCAAATCATATATTTGTCTTGCTCTCGCGGGGCAGCACCATATATATATATATTATCCTGCTTTACCACACATTCTAATATATATACCTAATATGTATCATGTGCCTAAAAGAACACGATCACGGTACATGATGCATACATTTAGC
Organism: Notolepis coatsorum; assembly: GCF_963971535.1. NCBI lineage: Eukaryota > Metazoa > Chordata > Actinopteri > Aulopiformes > Paralepididae > Notolepis > Notolepis coatsorum. The sequence continues at coordinate 13,709 of NW_028169459.1, read as the reverse complement.
TCACTGAGAAAAAGGAATAAATCGCTATAAACCCTCTATACCCTTCCCTACTGCGTCAGCGCAATTACTACTTTGTCTGCCCTATTCTATTTACATTTCAATAAACATCCATTATCACTCGTGTGCATTGTTTAGCCGTCGTAATGACCTGTGTTAGTTGAACTATTACCATTACAAAGGGCAGCGAGATGCCAATACGCAGACATTAGGTTATTATTTATTATACAGTAGTAACATGCGAGCCGCGACAGGCGCGTTAAACAGGGACACTGTGACGCGACTAAAGAGACGCTTCATCTAGTTGTTATAATAACTTTCCAAATGACTTGGGATCAAGTCTTTAGCGCGCAAAGAGAGGGAACGAGCGTCTTCCATGGAAGAGGGTGGGAGAGAAACTTTTTTCCCCAAAAGTTTGTGTAAGCTTTCACTTTCTAGGCGGGGTTTACAGTAAAGCTACAGCATGGACTGAGCGAGAACAGGACGGGCGAGCGACTGCAATGCAGGCGGCACCACATCGAACTTCCATCCAACTTAAATAAGCTCTCCGATCCTCATTCCTAGAATAACCATGTACTCCCCGTACTGCTTGACACAGGTAAACGCCTTTCATATTTCATTCTTATTATGGATCGTTACAATCTGTGTGCGTTGCCGGGTTTTGGATTGCGCACCCTCTTTTTTTTTTTTTTTTTTTTTTTTTTGCAACTGTTCAATTGTTGCATTTGAACTCGTTTCTACTGTTTGTGACTCTGTGTTGCACCTTAACCTTAACCCTCCGACACTTGTCCTTCTTTACATCGCGTTGGTTATATTCACTTTCTGATCCGTTTTCATTGCACATGGGGTTTTTGGAGAGAAAATGGCGCTTCTTCCGAATCTATTTGATATTAAAAAAAAAAAGAAAAAGAAAAAGGAGGAGAGAGTAGGAGGAGGAGAGAGCGGGACAGAGGGAATGTGGATTGAAGTTTAATATTATAGCCGACATGTCTGCGATAGATGTTCCCGAGTCTGGAGCTTGCGAGCGTTTTGGCGGCGAGAGGAGTTGCATGAGAGCGGAGCCGAGAGAACCGAGAGTTTAGGGTGTGTGTGTGTGTGTGTGTGTGTGTGTGTGTGTGTGTGTGTGTGGTGTGTGTGTGTGGTGTGTGTGTGTGTGTGTGTGGTGTGTGTGTGTGTGTGTGAGTGTGGTGTGTGTGTGTGTGGTGTGTGTGTGTGTGGTGTGTGTGTGTGTGTGTGTGTGTGGTGTGTGTGTGTGTGTGTGTGTGTGTGTGTGTGTGTGTACGGTGTGTGTGTACGCGCGCGCGCGCTGCCCTGCCGCTAGGCTATACAGTAGACCGAGCTGTAGTGGTGAACTGTGCTTACTGTATATGATATATCATGGGTTATTGAAATATTCCTATAGTGTATCTTCTGAGAAATTACTACATTTAAAGGCACGCGTTTTCTGGAACTCAGATTAACCGTTCATTATTTTCGAATATATTGATTTACCACTGATATGACTATAATAACACTGCATGCTATAGGCCTATTGTTTGCAGCAATTAACATGGCACTTGTATTAATCTTTCGAAAAATATATGTTTTTACCTTTTTACCTATACCGGCTTATCCACATAGCTACAGATCTATAGGTATAGTCTATAGTCTATAATTGTCTTAATATAAGGATAGGATAGCCCATGCATTATATTTTAATGTGGGCATATGTGTGCCAATTTTATAGCCCCAACATTATATCAGTGAATAGTAACGTTTTTTTCCTTCAGTGAGTATGAACACAATTTCTGTCACTGTTTTCTAATGTGAATATGTTTAATAAAACCTGCTAAGGCAGGCTTATAAGCCAAATATTTTTTTAGTAACGTGGCTAGAATGTGCAGGTTCTCCATCGGCCTTTGCCACGGAGAGGAAGCATCAAAAATAATAATAATGATGATAAAGGCTTCTTAATTATGTAAAAAAATAAATAATAATAAATAAAGTTTGATGTCATAGAAATGATTGCCATATACATCACAACTGGTGTGAAGGGAAAAATGATCAAAACTGAAGATCTTAAATGAAGATGTACTATTGTCATTTGATAAGTGTAATACAATATGAACCCTTCTGAATATATATATATATTTATTTGCTTTCGTGTATAACTTAAATAAAGTGAACACTTTAGACTTTTTCCATGCTGCTGTATTATTACATCGTTTTATGAACTTACTTGACCCCATGTGATTGCAGGCAGGTTAATAGGCAAGAGGCTAAATGTTTCAAATCATAATTTGACTCATTTTGTTTCATTGCATTTCATGAATATTTCCCCTTGTAACTAAATAATATCCCCATTGTCTTCTGAAATTAGTTTTTGATATATATAATACCATTATACTTTAGAACTAATATATTGTTTATGGCTTCTCAAACACGTCAACTCTCAGAATAAAATAAATGCCCGTCTCAATATTTATTTTTCATCAGATATTTCAATCTAAACTTCTCGATGGAGCTGCAGTGCTGAAATCATACTCCTGGCAGCACGTGTCCACTAAGCTATTTGGCACATGGGTGTTGCATCCACATTCATGCAATGCGTATATATAGTCACATAAACGGTTCACGTTTGGAATCCAACACATAGGAGCCTTTTCCAGACGCACTTTGATTATCTAATATATTAATTTAATATATATTAATATATATATTTTTTTATATGAAGCTATAAGCTTCATATCATAGTCTTTGTTCTATAGGCGAATATAGGGTGTCGAAGGTATTTTATTTACAAAAATCTCTTATATTCCAAATGGTGGCACCATGTCTTATGTTACACAAGTTGGAATTCTTACGTCGTATAAAGCAAACTTGTTTATCCTTCACTGGCTCTTTCTGACAGTGGACTGCCAGCAGGGCCCGTTTGATGTGTAATTCATTCCTGATTTTACAGTGGTTTTATTAAAACAGTTTTCCTTCCATCATCATAGCCTCAGACGACTTGCTACCAGGGGCTGCTGATGGTCTGTCCCAGCTCCTCTCATGCGGGCGCAGCCATGTCTGGTTCCCATTTTGACACACTATAGAAGGATAATAATAATGTTGTCCTCTTATTGACACCAGAAAGACCAAGCCATTTGAACACCCCCCCCCCCCCCAACACCCCCGACTCTTCCTTTTTATTGAAGTGAGACCGTTTCTACTACCGGCCCTGTGTGTCTCTCTCTCGTGTTGAAATTGGCTGTATAAGTGCAACATATCTAATGGATGGAAATTAAAATGAACATGATAATAAACATCACACACACACACACGCACACACACACACACACACACACACACACACACACACACACACACACACACACACACACGCACACACACACACACACACACGCACACACACGTGCACATTTATGATCTCTGTGATCAACTGCTTATAGCTATTTCTAGAGAATGACATCAGTTGAAAAGGGGATGGAGTTCAAATTAGTTTGCAGTCTGATGAAACTTTCACCTCATACTGCGCGAACAGACATGTTGCAATGGAGGCATTAGACACGCATACGTTCATATTATCATTCTTCCATATCGATGAAGTTCATAAATTCTGGAATTGACCAAATAATATTACATTATCTATGGCAGATGATGCTTAAATAACGAACATTAAACGACATGGGCAACATTTCCCCCGTAATTAAAGCAAATTGGCAGTAGAACCGAATGCACGGAGCGGGAATACGGTGCCTGCACGTGTTGCACACGTGGTAAAGTGTGTCATTGCCTCGACTGGAAAATGATGGACAATTTAAGATTTAGACTAATTATCACACTATACTGTTTGTGATTTAGTTTTCAATATATAATTTTGTACTTTTGCATGTGCAGGGAGAAAACAGCATGCACACACACACACACACACACACACACACACACACACACACACACACACACACACACACACACACACACACACGCACACACATTTTGTTTATTTAATTGCTGTTAATAATTAAAAGAAAAACAGCTTGGACCTCAGATATGGCAACAAATATAAACAATCAAATTAATTATTAACCGATAAAAAGCCTTACTGGAAAGAAGCAGCGTTTGGGATGGAAACTATATTACGGAGAGCCCTGAAAAGTGTCTCTCTCTCTCTCTCTCTCTCTCTCTCTCTCTCTCTCTCTCTCTCTCTCTCTCTCTCTCTCTCTCTCTCTCTCTCTCTCTCTCTTTCTCCCCTCTCTGTATGTGTGTGTGTGTGTGTGTGACTCTGTGAGAGAGTGAGATAGAGAGTTGTAGTTTAGATTTAGGGATGCAAATTGTGCAAAGGTACTGAAAGCAAGTTCGGTGGCCATCCTTTTTTATTTCCATTCTTTCTTTCTTTCTTTCTTTCTTTCTTTCTTTCTTTCTTTCTTTCTTTCTTTCTTTCTTTCTTTCTTTCTTTCTTTCTTTCTTTCTTTCTTTCTTTCTTTCTTTCTTTTTTTTTTTTTTTTTTAAACCTTTTCATCAATAATGAAATAAACATGGAGCTAAATAATCATAGTTTATACCTACGAATTTTGGGGGCTCAAATAGACCATTTTTGTGTATTGATTAAATTGTAACCGATTGCATATATATATTATCTGTTTATCTAGATTTTAATTTCCTATATTCTTTACCCTCTTCTCACCCAGTAACACTACAACTGAAATATACCTTGACTTAGTTATAACACACATGATCTGTATATAATGTTAAACCTTCACCTATAGGTTGAAATTCACCACAATAACCCCCTTTTTCGCATTTGGGGGCAAAATCACTGCATTTTGATGATTTGATCTGTTGTTGAGTATAGTTTCTGCCTTTAAAAAAACAATAACAATAATAATAACAATAATAATAATAATAATAATGTGCATCATCATCTCAAAGCATGCTCCAGCAGAGCACCATGTTAACATCTTCCTTCCCTCTGCTCCCCTGCTCTCCGGGATGGTGACCCTCCTCCTGTCCTCCTCCAACTCTTAACACCCTCTCGACACTAAAGTATTACCCCACTCACCTTCTAAACAATGCATTAGTGGTAAGTCACGTCCCTTTATTCATGTGTTTTATAATCCGTCTTTCACTCTGTCTTGTCATGAGGGCTGCAGGGCCGTATAGGCCTGTTAGGGGCCGTACAGGCCTGTTAGGGGCCGTATAGGCCTGTTAGGGGCCGTGTGGCCGTGGGGCTGTGAGCTGTACACCGGCAGGCTTTTCATTGAGTTGCACACAGAAGGGGAAAAAAAGACGACAACTTATGTAGCATTGCAGTTAACGTTTTTCATATTATTTTCTGTGTATTTATCCATGCAGTCATATATATTTTGTATATTTTCCCGTGTGACCTCATATATCCTGCCGCTTTCCATGATTCCGGGCAGCCGACTCATGCAGTCTTGCATCAGGCTGTAAATTATAGCCTGTTTGGCAAATTACCTACCTTCCCCTATGTGTGTACGCCATCTGAATTAGGTCCCTTCAAAACAAGTATAAAGAGACGTCCCTAAATGCGACTGAGCTCCCTGGATAGGGTGCAGGGTGCATAGGGCAGATGTGTGTGTGTTGAGGTGGTGTGGTGAGGTCAGCGGCCCTGAGCCCTTCCACTCCAAACGGCTTCCATGAGAAAACTCTATACCGCTTCATATCCACTGTGGTTCCACTTTATTTATATGTCATCATCCCGTTGCATTTCAATTCCATCTTATAAATGAACGCGGCCCACATGGCGTCTCACCCTCCTCTCGCTTTTGGCTGCATGTTGAGGCCGCCTAGTATACGACTATAATTCCAGAGCTTCTCAAACCATTTCGGTTCATGACCCCTAAAAAGCAGAGGCCTCCCCCTTCAGAGTCAGGCATAGACATATAATGGTGAACTTTGACACAAAATAAAAAAAAATTATTTCCCCTTTTCAGGCAATTTACCAGTTTAACTGGCTATTTAATGATTGGAGGAAGGCTGTAGACTTCAAAGATTAAATATTTCGCAAGAAAAAAACATCTATAAACGTGAACATATTTGTATATCCTCATCACGACACCCGCAAAATCTTTTCACGACCCACCTGGGGGTCCCGAGCCACTGTTTTATTCAACCATGCGCTCACTAACTCAGAACAGCTCAAGATATGAACATGTATGTAACCGTTTCCACGTTGATAACTCTAAACAGACTAGTACAAAGTATGGCCAAGGATAAAAAAAATAAAAAGTAAATTTCTTTAACTTAACTTAACTTTTAAACGTGCACGAGCCAAAAGCTACTTCACCTTTGCTTTAAGGTCACTCTCATTTCTCATGACTTATAGCTCAGTTGTCCCATCAGACCTCATGCTATTTCCATTATCAGACTATATGTTGCTGTAAAAAGATGTATTATATTTTTCTTTGTGTCATCTGCCATCTTTATCAGCTTTTATCGGTTAGCAGTGTTTAGAGTGAAAATATGGATGGATTTAGCTAGCCGGGGTGAGGAATGAGCTAGATTGTTTTATGTGAAAATCGTATTAAATTAATGTAATGATTGTTTGGATTTGTGTATGACTCAGTGCTGCTGGAGTGTTCTCTCCTCTTCTCTCCTCTCCTCTCCTCTTCTCTCCTCTTCTCTCCTCTTCTCTTCTCTTCTCTTCTCTTCTCTTCTCTTCTCTTCTCTTCTCTTCTCTTCTCTTCTCTTCTCTTCTCTTCTCTTCTCTTCTCTCCTCTTCTCTCCTCTTCTCTCCTCTCCTCTTCTCTTCTCTTCTCTTCTCTTCTCTTCTCTTCTCTCTTCTCTTCTCTTCTCTTCTCTTCTCTTCTCTTCTCTTCTCTTCTCTTCTCTCCTCTCCTCTCCTCTCCTCTTCTCTCTCCTCTCCTCTCCTCTTCTCTCCTCTCCTCTCCTCTCCTCTTCTCTTCTCTTCTCTTCTCTTCTCTTCTCTTCTCTTCTCTTCTATTCTCTTCTCTTCTCTTCTCTTCTCTTCTCTTCTCTTCTCTTCTCTTCTCTTCTCTTCTCTTCTCTTCTCTTCTCTTCTCTTCTCTTTTCTTCTCTCTTCTTCTCTCTTCTTCTCTTCTCTTCTTCTCTTCTCTTCTCTTTTCTTTTCTTTTCTTCTCTTCTCTTCTCTTCTCTTCTCTTCTCTTCTCTTCTCTTCTCTCTCTCTCTTCTTCACACACGCCTCCCCCATCAGAATACTTCCATTTACACTGGTTTCGTGAGGTGGCCATTGCAATCCCTCCCCACTGTTTCTCTCTCTCTCTCTCTCTCTCTCTCTCTCTCTCTCTCTCTCTCTCTCTCTCTCTCTCTCTCTCTCTCTCTCTCTCTCTCTCTCTCTCTCTCTCTTTCTCTCTATCTGCCCCCCCTCTCTTCCCCAGGCCTGGAAAATGAGTTGGAACAGCTGTTTGGGGGATTAGAATCTGATGGAACCACAGTCTGAATAAACAGAAATGTTGGATTTTTCAGAATTAAAGACACACACACACACACACACACACACACACACACACACACACACACACACACACACACACACACACACACACACACACACACACACACACACACACTCACAGACAAACAACCCCCCCTCCCCTAATAAATATACAGCCAAGCGGTCAGTGCCGTGTTGTCATGCTGATGAGATCGGTGTGTGTGGTTATCACCAGATTAGCCGGTATCGCCATGGATTCCAAATTGGAGGCTCTTTTTAAAGGTCCTTTTTCAAATCATTACCTGTGAACCATATTATTTCCACAATACCCAAGTCACATTGGGGGGCTGGGGTTATTGAGTTGCTCAGATACTAGACATATTGAATTATGAATGATCATATTATGATATTACAGTGCGGTTCAGGTTCAATGGTGCTCTCAGGGCCGATACCTGAACTGGTAACAGCCACGAGGCACTGACACCAAATAGCCAATAGAGTATATACTACGTGTGGGAAAGTGACTTTTTGACCAGGCAGCCGGTGGAGTACTCAGTACTCACACACTCACAGAGTTTTGGATTCGGGACAATTGAACCTGTAGTGAATTTGATTGATAGGTACTCGATTTATTATTTCCTCCCATGTGCTGTGTGTTTGTATGTGGATAGTGCGACTGTGTGTGTGTTGTGTGTGTGTGCGTGCGTACATACGTCACTGGGGAACACAGGAGAGATCACCACACCTCACACCCACACCTCACCTCACCTCACCTCACCTCACCCACACCACACCACACCTCACCACACCACACCACACCTCACCACACCTCACCACACCTCACCACACCACACCTCACCACACCACACCACACCTCACCTCACCACACCTCACCACACCACACCCTCACCACACCACACCTCACCACACCACACCACACCTCACCTCACCACACCACACCTCACCACACCACACCTCACCACACCTCACCACACCTCACCACACCCACCTCACCTCACCACACCACACCACACCTCACCTCACCACACCTCACCACACCACACCTCACCACACCACACCTCACCACACCACACCACACCTCACCTCACCACACCTCACCACACCTCACCTCACCACACCTCACCTCACCACACCTCACCACACCTCACCACACCACACCTCACCACACCACACCACACCTCACCACACCACACCTCCTCACCACACCCACACCTCACCACACCACACCTCACCTCACCACACCTCACCACACCTTACCTCACCTCACCACACCACACCACACCTCACCTCACCACACCACACCTCACCTCACCACACCACACCTCACCTCACCACACCTTACCTCACCACACCACACCACACCACACCTCACCACACCACACCTCACCTCACCTCACCACACCACACCTCACCACACCTCACCACACCTCACCACACACACCTCACCTCACCACACCACACCTCACCACACCTCATCACACCTCACCACACCACACCACACCACACCTCACCTCACCACACCACACCTCACCACACCTCACCACACACACCACACCTCACCTCACCACACCACACCTCACCACACCACACCTCACACACCACACCACACCTCACCACACCACACCACACCACCACACCACACCACACCACACCTCACCTCACCACACCACACCTCACCACACCACACCACACCACACCACACCTCACCTCACCACAAAATTGGCCCGCCAGCAATAATATCTGGCACGTCAGATTATTTTGATGATGATTCTTTTAAAATTATATATATATATATATCAGACCGACTATAGGCTACACTGTAAAAAAAAAAAAAAAAAAAAAAGAGAAATTCACTGTATTATTTTACAGATTAATTAAGTTTTTCTCCTTTAAGTGTAAATGCCATAAAATACAGTAAATGACCTTTTATCAAAATATTAACCATTAAATAAAGGTTGTAATCTGTAAATGTATTTGATTTTACTGTAATTTGACAGTAAGTATTTGGCAACCGTTGCTGCCAGACATTTACCATTTTTTTTACAGTTTTCTTTTTTACAGTGTAGGCTATATATTTAAGCTATAATGTCCAAACAGAGACACTGCTACCACCCAAAGAATGCTTATTATACTTAGTTTTATCCATGTTGAGAGTGAATAACAGGTAGGCTATAGGCAGCGTGGTGCAATGTAGCGCTTGCTCAACATGAATAAAGTCGGTGGACAGCGCCTGGTGCTGAAATAGCAAACAAGCAGTGTGTTATAGTATGAAATTAAAACACCAGTTCAGTAAGTCTCTCCGTCATTGCGTGGAAGTAAAGCATAGATAGAATCTTGAAATATCTAGATTGGTTGTTTTCTCTGGACTGCATCTAATCCGCTGTAATTATCTATTTATCATATATCTATGTCAGTCACTATAGCCAATGCAAATGCTAGAAATGGTCATGTGGACTGGGAGAACCAATGGAAAATTCCTATTGTTTCTCAATAGTCCAGTCCGCTCCACAGAACGGGCCGTCAGATAGACGCTGGTTGCGCGAAATGTAGGATAGACCGATAGAGAGAGGCAAAAAATGGCAAAAAGACAAAGGTATAATGTTCAGTGCAAACATGTATTATATATATATATAATAATGAGGAGAAAGTAGAAAAAACTGCTTGTTTACAGTTTATTATGCCACCTATGCAGCTTGTTTATTTGTATCCATTTTCTGCCTCTGCCACAAATGTATGTCTTAGTTACATGTATAAGGTGGTCTGTCACAGAGTTAAAAAAATGTCCACTATCAATTTATTAAATTAGCGGGCGGCTAGGTGGCGCAGTGGGCAAGGCGCTCGCCACCAACGCAGGATATGCTGGGTTCGAGCCCAGCTCTCGGCGTTGCTACCAGCTTGGCTGGTCGTTCATACTAATACAATTGGCAGTATTAGGGGGTGGGAAGCTGGTGGGTGGGGATCGGGACGTTGTGGACAGCGACTCCTACAGGTCGGTTGGTGCGCCTGCGCAGTAGAATCAGGAAGCGACGGGGCGGCGTGTCCCTCCCACGCAGACCCTCGCCGCTGAGAGATCGCGCTGTGCAGGTGAAAAGATGCGACGGCTGCCTCCTCGAGTACCGGAGGGGACACGTGATGCAAGGCTTCGTCCACATTGCAGCCGGCTTGTGGGAGGCATGGCCTAACAACGTTCGAGACAGGGGAGGTAGAATTGGACAATGCGAAAATGGGGACGGGAGAAAAATAAAAAAATGGGGAGAAAAAGTAGATAATAAAAAAAAAAATTAATTAGCCATTGTTTTTGTTCTGGCCCGCCATATAATGGCTTGGAAAAAATTTGGCCAGAGGCCAAATATCATATCAATATCATACCATACCTCACGACCCCTGCCATATATCATACCATACCTCACGACACCACACCATATATCATACCACACCTCACCACACCACACCATATATCATACCATACCTCACGACACCACACCATATATCATACCATACCTCACCACACCACACTATATATTATACCACACCTCACCACACAACACCATATATCATACCACACCTCACGACACCACACCACACCATATATCATACCACACCTCACCACACCACAACACACTATATATCATACCACACCTCACCACACCACACCACACTATATATCATACCACACCTCACCACACCACACCATATATCATACCACACCACACCACACCACACCATATACCACACCACACCACACCACACCATATATCATACCACACCACACCACACCATATATCATACACACCTCACCACATCACACCATATATCATACCACACCTCACCACACCATATATCATACCACACCTCACCACACCACACCATATATCATACCACACCTCACCACACCACACCACACTATGTATCATACCACACCTCACTACACCACACCACACTATATATCATACCTCACGACACCACACCACACCACACTATATATCATACCTCACCACACCACACTATATATCATACCACACCTCACCACACCACACCACACTATATATCATACCTCACCACACCACACTATATATCATACCACACCTCACCACACCACACCACACTATATATCATACCTCACTACACCACACCACACCATATATCATACCACACCTCACGACACCACACCACACCATATATCATACCACACCTCACCACACCACACCACACTATATATCATACCACACCTCACCACACCACACCACACTATATATCATACCTCACCACACCACACTATATATCATACCACACCTCACGACACCACACCACACTATATATCATACCACACCTCACCACACCACACCACACTATATATCATACCTCACCACACCACACTATATATCATACCACACCTCACCACACCACACCACACTATAATCATACCACACCTCACTACACCACACCACACCATATATCATACCACACCTCACGACACCACACCACACTATATATCATACCACACCTCACCACACCTCACCACACCACACCACACCACACCATATATCATACCACACCTCACTACACCACACCACACCACACCTGTGGTATATATATGTATATATGTGCTATGTGGTATAGTGTACTGACTGACCACTAATGCTACCATCACACCCTCAACCCTTTCAAGGTTTTCCCATCTTAGAATTCCACCAGCGGCCTATAGACACATTTCAGTGGAATTGCGTTGCTATGGGAACAGCTCTGACCCAAGTCCATTCACCCGTCGGCCGTTGATATTAGCAAGCGCTGTGAACTCTGTTAGAACGTCTGTGTTGTCAAGTGGAATCCATCTATAGCCTCCAACGGCCAGAAGCCATCGTGACGTCGTTGATGGAATGTCCAAAATTTGATCGTACATCTGAAAAGGGTTAAGAAGCCCCCCCCCCCCCCGTTCACCCCCAAAGGCTCTTGCCGGCCTAATACCACTGAACAATGCAGTGGCACAGCCAAAGACATGCCGTGGCCTCAGATAGGGTTCGTCTTTGCGCTCTCTGCTGTTCTCGCTTTAACCATGGGCGTAGGACTGTAACCATGGCCGTAGGGCTGTAACCATGGGGACTGTAACCATGGCCGTAGGGCTGTAACCATGGGCGTAGGGCTGTAACCATGGGGACTGTAACCATGGCCGTAGGACTGTAACCATGGCCGTAGGACTGTAACCATGGAGGACTGTAACCATGGCCGTAGGGCTGTAACCATGTAGGACTGTAACCATGGAGGACTGTAACCATGGCCGTAGGGCTGTAACCATGGCCTGTAACCATGTGGCCGTAGGGCTGTAACCATGTGGCCGTAGGGCTGTAACCATGTGGCCGTAGGGCTGTAACCATGGCCGTAGGGCTGTAACCACGTAGGACTGTAACCATGTGGCCGTAGGGCTGTAACCATGTGGCCGTAGGCTGTAACCATGTGGCCGTAGGGCTGTAACCATGGCCGTAGGGCTGTCGTGGACTATTATCATTTGAAGAACATATTACCATATGTCTGTAAAAAAGAAGAAGAAGGGGGCGTGGGATTTAAAGGTTTCTATGATTAAGGTCGTTAGTGATAATAACATTTTCCCGCGCTCATTGTTAGCGGATGAATGGGGGCACCGGGTTTCAGCAGGAGGACTGAATTTACGGCACTTTTTGAACAGAATTCACGCGGCGCTCGGTGATGAGGACAGTGATGAATGGGATGTATTTTGGCAGGAGGAGGCGATATAGATTTGAATTAAGTAGCATGTATTTTTTTTTTTAATCTCAAGCTGCATGCAGAAGAGGCACAACCAACTGGGTCTCATTGAGTATCTGCACAGCTGTCCCAGCCTCCGTGGAGAATGGATTCCTACTGCTACTGCCATGAGAGGCTGCAGCCAGGAAGAATGGGAGGATATCCAGTGTTTTAGGAGGAAGGAGAGGGAGAAGAGAGAGGGATATGAGTTTGTGTGTGTGTGTGTGTGTGTGTGTGTGTGTGTGTGTGTGTGTGTGTGTGTGTGTGTCATGTGTATATGTATACTGTGTATTTCTTGCTTGTGTGTGCATATGTATGTGTGTGTGTGTGTGCCACCCCCCCCCCCTTACTCTTGTCACCCCTGGCATGGATTATTCTCTGGCTGAGGCCTGACAGCGCCCGCAGACCCAGCAAGCTTCTGTGGGCGCTGATATGTTGTGCTGTTGCCATGGCTACAGAACACACAAATACACACACACATGAGTGATAAATTACATAATTGAGCAAGCATATACAC
>NW_028169460.1:0-21870 GCF_963971535.1 Notolepis coatsorum | reverse complement strand
TCTGTAGTGTGTGGTAGTGAAAGGGTTTTAAGTAACCTTCTGTAGTGTGGTTGTGAAATGGTTAACCCTTTGTCGTGTGGCAGTGAAAGGGTTATCCTTCTGTAGTGTCGCAGTGAAAGGGTTAACCCGTTGGTAGTGTGGTAGTGAAATGGTTAAGATAACATAAGATATTCCTTTATTGATCCCATTGGGGGAAATTCAGGCATCATAGCAGGTGCAGCATAGTGGGGGAGGGGAGGTACAGCTATGGGCACGGTAATAGTAGAAATACATAAATATAGGCAATGAAAAAATGATAATAAAGATACAAATAAACAGTGTAAACAATATAATTAACTCTGAATATAAGAATAATGAGCAAGTATGAGGGGTCTGTATGCCCAGATCAGTTGTATTATTATACATTACGATAAATATGGCCAATAACACTTGGAATCTGAATATATACTATGAGCAAGTACGGTATGCAGTATACACAGGTGCAGTATAGCACACAAGGTACCCTAACTGGCATGATATATGTCATCCGTCATGATATACTGTAATTCCCTCTGTTCTCGGTCACAGGCCATTAATCTAGCGTTGGGATTGGGCCCATGGGGTCTGCATGTGGGTGTTGGGAGGTGAGGGCGGGGGGGGGGGTGTAATACGATGTAGAGAGAGATTCCCTGTATCAAACAAACCCCCCCCCCCCCCCTGCTGCTAGTGTGACATCCATGACCTTGGAGGGGGGGGGGGGGGGGGGGGGGGGGTGATCGCAGGCTGGAGGGAGAGTTATTAGAGCAGTGCTGAGTCCACAATATAAAAAGACACCTGAGGGGATGGGAGCTGTACTGAAAGGTGTAATAATAATAATAATAATAATAATAATAATAATAATAATAATAATAATAATAATAATAATAATAATAATAATAATAATAATAATACACTTTATTTGTATAGCCCCTTTCATACAAGAATCGCAGCCCAAAGTGCAGTAAGGTAGACACAAAATAGACATTATTGGCATTATTGGCATACATATAGACAGGCATAAAAGGAAGCATTGACCAAATAAGCAATGCATAAAGCGCAGACATAACGTGGGTATAAAATAGACGGAATAAAAGCAATGCAATAAAATAGCTCTCGTTTACAGTGCAACAATCATAAAAATACACATCGAATTAGCATAAAATAGACAGAGTATGGTGCAGTGCAATAAAATAGCTCTGACTTACAGTAGATTAATCATAGTGTGGATGTAATGAGTCTAAGCGGGCAGAGTGTATTCAACGGCTGAGGTGAAGACGAGGTATGTTTTTAGTCTACTTTTGAAGATATTTTGTGATCCAGCCTCCCTGATGGTGTTCCATGGCTTTACCCAGCCTCCTTAATGTCCATAGGCAGGGTGTTCCATGGCTTTATCTAGCCTCCTTAATGTCCATAGGCAGGGTGTTCCATGGCTTTATCTAGCCTCCTTAATGTCCATAGGCAGGGTGTTCCATGGCTTTATCCAGCCTCCTTAATGTCCATAGGCAGGGTGTTCCATGGCTTTATCTAGCCTCCCTGATGTCCATAGGCAGGGTGTTCCATGTCTTTGGTGCGTAATTCGCAATAGTAGAACAGAGTCCACAGTATAAAAGGATACCCGAAGAGATCCCCACACCCGTTTGATCCAGCATGGTGTAGCTGCACCGAGGAGTGTAGGGGTCGCTTTAGGGGTCGAGTGGGGGGGGCGGTGACAGATGGCACCGGTGCTGTTTGAAACAGGTCTTTAACCAAGATGAAGACATTAAGTGTTGAAACTCGCGTTGGAAGCGGTGTGCTGCGTTTGATGTGCATATCAACCGTATGGCTGCGTTTTTCGCTTTTCTTTCTATCGCTTTTCTCCCATCCCCCAATTTAGTCGTTATGCCAATTCCCTTCCTGGTCGTTGTTGCGCGCATTGCCCCACTGTCGGTCTGGGGAGGGTGTAGAAGACTATCACATGTCTCCACTGTCGGTCTGGGGAGGGTGTAGAAGACTATCACATGTCTCCACTGTCGGTCTGGGGAGGGTGTAGAAGACTATCACATGTCTCCTCTGTCGGTCTGGGGAGGGTGTAGAAGACTATCACTTGTCTCCTCTGTCGGTCTGGGGAGGGTGTAGAAGACTATCACTTGTCTCCACTGTCGGTCTGGGGAGGGTGTAGAAGACTATCACATGTCTCCTCTGTCGGTCTGGGGAGGGTGTAGAAGACTATCACATGTCTCCTCTGTCGGTCTGGGGAGGGTGTAGAAGACTATCACTTGTCTCCACTGTCGGTCTGGGGAGGGTGTAGAAGACTATCACATGTCTCCACTGTCGGTCTGGGGAGGGTGTAGAAGACTATCACATGTCTCCTCTGTCGGTCTGGGGAGGGTGTAGAACTACCACACGCGTCCTCCGATACATGTGGAGTCGCCAGCCGCTTCTTTTCACCCGACAGCGAGGAGTTTCACTGGGAGAACGTAACACGTGCGGAGGTTCACGCTATTTCCCCCCAGATCCCCTCCCTGCTGAACAGGCGCCCCCCGGCCCGAGGAACACAAATTGCAAAGCGCCTTGGATAAAAGCACTACTGTATATAAATGCACCATTATTATTTGTATGTCTTTAGTTTACATAATACAAAGTTCTACATTTACTGTATCCACTGGAACAGCAAGGCCTGTTGTATTATTATTATTATTATTATTATTTCTATTAGGGGTGTAATAGACATTTTCAGATTCGATATGAATGTTGAGGTCACAAACTCAATTTCCGATTCCTGCATATCAGTCACAGACAGGTTTGCGAGGGAGTCGCGCGGCGTATAGCCGAGCCCCCAAGAGCCTCTCGGGGGGGCAGTCGATTCCTATCAGCCGGCTGGTGAATTAGTCATCAGAATCGTGACTGGCGTGGCCTCGGATACTCTGTGTCTGTAGAAGAGAGAGGAGACTGGCGGGGTAGAGGAGGAGGAGGAGGAGGAGGAAGAGGAGGAGGAGGAGGAGGAGGAGGAAGAGGAGGAGGATGAGGAGGAGGAGGAGGAGGGAGAGGAGGAGGAGGAGGAGTAGGAGGAGGAGGAGGAGGAAGATGAGGAGGAGGAGGGAGGAGGAGGAGGAGGAGGGGGAGGAGGAAGAGGAGGAGGAGGAGGGAGAGGAGGAGGAGGAGGAGGAGGGAGAGGAGGAGGAGGAAAAAGAGGAGGAGGAGGAAAAAGAGGAGGATGAGGGGAAAGATGATGAGGAGAAAGAGGAGGAGGAGGAGGAGGGGAAGGAGAAGGATGATGAGCAGGAGGAGGATGGGGATAAAGAGGAGGATGAGGAGAAAGAGGAGGAGGAGGAGGATGAGGGGAAAGAGGAGGAGGAGAGGAAATATGAGGAGGAAAAAGAGGAGGAGGAGGAGAAGGATGAGGGTGAGAATGAGGAGGATGAGAAGGAGAAGGATGATGAGCAAGATGAGGAGGAGGAGGAAGATGAGGAGAAGGAGAATGATGATGAGCAGGAGGAGGAGGAGACAGAGGATGAGAAGGAGGAGAAGGAGGAGACAGAGGAGGAGGAGGAGGATGAGAAGGAGAAGGATGATGAGCAAGAGGAGGAGGAGGAGGAGAAAGAGGAGAAGTAGGATGAGAAGGAGAATGATGATGAGTAGGAGGGGAGGAGGATGAGAAAGAGGAGGAGGAGGATGAGAAGGAGGAGAAGGAGGAGACAGAGGAGGAGGAGGAGGAGGAGGATGAGAAGGAGAAGGATGATGAGCAAGAGGAGGAGGAGGAGACAGAGGAGGAGGAGGAGGATGAGAAGGAGAAGGATGATGAGCAAGAGGAGGAGGAGGAGGAGGAGAAAGAGGAGGAGTAGGATGAGAAGGAGGAGAAGGAGAAGGATGATGAGCAGGAGGAGGATGAGGAGAAAGAGGAGAAGTAGGAGGAGGAGAAAGTGGAGGAGGAGGAGAAAAAGGAGGAGGAGAAGGAGAAGGATGAGAAGGAGAATGATTATGAGTAGGAGGGGAGGAGGATGAGAAAGAGGAGGAGGAGGAGAAGGACAATGATGATGAGTAGGAGGAGGAGAAAGTGGAGGAGGAGGAGAAGGATGATGAGCAGGAGGAGGAGAAAGAGGAGGAGGAGAAGGATGATGAGCAGGAGGAGGAGAAAGAGGAGGAGGAGGAAAAAGAGGAAGAGGAGGGGAAGGAGGAGGAGGAGAAGGAGGAGGAGGAGAAAGAGGAGGATGAGGAGAAGGAGGAGGAGCATAAGGAGGAGGAGGAGGAGGAGGAGAAAGAGGAGGAGGATGAGAAGCATAAGGAGGATGAGAAGGAGGAGGAGAAAGTGGAGGAGGAGGAGAAGGATGATGAGAAAGAGGAGGAGGAGGAAAAAGAGGAAGAGGAGGGGGAGGAGGAGGAGAAAGAGGAGGATGAGGAGAAGGAGGAGGAGCATAAGGAGGAGGAGGAGGAGAAAGAGGAGGAGGATAAGAAGGAGGAGGAGAAGCATAAGGAGGATGAGAAGGAGGATGAGGAGGAGGAGAAAGAGGAGGATGAGGTCCTGCTCACGGATTCAGATGTAACACGCTGTCTGGCGCCCAGCGGGTCTCTGACTGACTGGTATCTAACGTGAGGGTGAGAGGTCTCTCTCTGAAGGTGAATCCCAGGTCTCCCGTTTCACCATAATGTCTGTCTGTTGCTCCGAGGACAATCTTATGGGATCAGGCAGCTAGCTTGTGTTTGATCAGATCAGCTGCTGAGTATTTGTGTTATGTTTGCTGTGGTCGTGTGTGTGTGTGTGTGTGTGTGTGTCTGTATGTATGTGTGTGTGTGTGTGTGTGTGTGTGTGTGTGTGTGTGTGTGTGTGTGTGTGTTACATCACGCATCGTTCGCCGTACCTTTTCGTCCTTCATGTGCCCTCCCTGCACAAACAGAGAGAGAGAGAGAGAGAGGGGAGTGAGAGAGAGAGGGAGAGAGAGAGAGAGGGAGAGAGAGAGTGAGATAGTGATGGAGAGAGAGAGAGAGTGAGAGAGAGAGGGATGGGGAGAGGGAGAGAGAGGGAGAGTAATGAAAGGCTTTACTTATCATCTCCTCCCGCCGTTGGCCTCCTCCCTATAAAATCTATCATCCCTTAAAATGTTTTCCAAACCGTCCCTTTGGCTCCTCCTGCCACCTGCCTGTACACCGGGACCATAGGCACCGGTTGAGCTGACATCGCTCATGGTGTCTATAATGGCCGCGCACTAAATCATGCAGAAAGGCATGATAAATCACAGTAGGGCTCCCCATATACAGGGAAATGACAAAGGAGCTTCCAATTGCACGGCCCAGTGATTAAATAACTTCTGGTAAGAGAGAGAAAAATAAACAGATCGGGGGGAGGGAGGGAGGGTGGGTGGGGGCGCGACAAATTGGCGGCCATATTTGTCCTCGTTTAGGCAGAGGCGTCCTGTAGACACGCCTGTTTGGAAAAGAGAGAAACGATATTGCGGTAAGTGTATGCCAGCGATACGAGGAGTGGCTTTTGGAAGGAAGGAGCGGGGCTTGGCGGATATGTGGATAGTT
Source organism: Notolepis coatsorum (assembly GCF_963971535.1). Taxonomy (NCBI): domain Eukaryota; kingdom Metazoa; phylum Chordata; class Actinopteri; order Aulopiformes; family Paralepididae; genus Notolepis; species Notolepis coatsorum. The sequence continues at coordinate 16,350 of NW_028169460.1, read as the reverse complement.
GAAATAGACGTCACGATATTCACGAGGATGTGTTTTATATAACGATATATAATACCACGTGTCAGGTATGGAAAATGACACCGTCCGGTCCATGGTCATCATCACGTCGGACTGCGCGGCAGTGGGACGATGTGTGGTACGGACGGTAGCGAAAATGAAACTAATTCCCGGTTAACGTTCTCAAATATGAAATTACTTATATTTTTTTCATTCGAGACGTTGTGCACCGCGGTTCAAGACCGAGAAAGATCCTGTGATACGATCATGCGGTTCTCAAACGAGTGGAGGCTGAGTGAGAAGGCGGGCTGTCTCCAGGCAACCAGCCTGGCAGCACCCTGCTGTGAGGAGGTAATGATAGGGGGCTGCCTGGGGGTGGGGGTCCTCCTCCCATAACACAGGAGACGTGCTTCTGCTGTTCCAGTTGAGAGTGTCAGTGCCCTGCTGTGTGGAGACTTTAGTACAGAGAGAGAGAGAGACGTGGTTCACCTGTCGGTCTAGAACAGGGGTTCTCAAACTTTTTCATACCCCATTTTATTTAGGAATTATTTTGGGGACCCCACACTTAAATGTATCGCGTCATTTCAACGTGGAATTAAGGAATATCAAAATAAAGGCACACACGTTGTTGAACTTGATCATGCATATTTATTAGAAAATCTTCTCACAGCACTATGTTATCAATACACATTTATAAAAACGAGGTAATATTTAGCCAGAATATGTTGCCAGAACATAAAAACAAAATTATTATTATTATTATTTTTTTTACTTGCCAATGCCCCCACTGTCACCTACCCGCCGCGACCCCAATTTGGGTCGCGACCCATAGTTTGAGAACCACTGGTCTAGAGAGTGTCAGAGCCCTGTATGGGACTGTAGACTTACAGTACAGAGAGAGAGAGAGAGAGAGAGAGAGAGAGAGAGACATGGTAACACTACTTTAGGTCAGTCCTCTCTTCCAATTAGCTGCTCCCAGCTGTTGGAACGACATGCAAAATACTTTGACAATGGACACATTGATCCCCCTCACTACTTCTAAGGACATAGTTGTTTACAGTACACACACCTGCAACTGTCACCCAGCCTTTTAACGGTGATGTGTCTGTCCTGCCTCATGTATGCCCCCTAGTCATTTCATTTGGTTGTTTGTTTGATGTGTGTTTTAATTACACCCCTTATCTCTGTGATGTATGTAGGCCTGTCTCTTCTATTCAATTGGATTACATTACACTTGTCCTCCCGCCAGGCCGTCGTTGTAAATAATAATTTGTTCTTAATTGACCTGCCTGGTTAAATGAAGGTTAGTTGTAATAGCTTCTGTTTTCTTCTGTCTGTGTGTGGGTGTGGTCTTAATCATTTTGTTGACACCGTAAAACACAGCGACCATTGTGTTGTACGTGGCAACGGACGAGACAACGGTCGCTATATGTAACCAAAAAAAAACGACTTCTACAGTATGTGTTGATATTAGATTGATTTGATTGATATTAAAAGTTAGTAAAAAAATAAAAACAGACGACCCAGTCGCTTTAACTGGAAGCAGAGCGTCTCTGTTACTGTGGAGAGAGAGACACAGCCTCCCTCTGGAGAGAGAGAGAGAGGGGGGGGGGGAGAGAGAGAGAGAGAGAGAGAGAGAGAGAGAGAGAGAGAGAGAGAGAGAGAGAGAGAGAGAGAGAGAGAGAGAGAGAGAGAGAGAGAGCCCCCACGGAAACACCCCCCTTTACCTTAAAGAACTCATCACCCCTCACTCCTCCTCACAACATCTCCGCTCCGGCCAGGCAGACCTCCTCCAGCGCCTGAGGACCAAACTCTGTACCACGGGAGATCGGGCTTTTTGCTCATCCGCTCCCAGTCTGTGGAATTTTTCAAGATTCAAGAGTTTATTCATCACATACATACCACCAGGGCATACTGTGAAATGCGGTTGGCCATGCCCGCTACGATTGTGCAATAAAACAATAGTAATAGTAGTAATAATAATGAGATAACTAACAAGATGCTCTCCCTGACCACCTGAGAGCACCACAGACTGTGGATGCTTTTAAAAAAGGGCCTCAAAACTCATCTTTTTAATAGAGCCTTTTGTTGATTTTTTATCTAGTTTTAGCTCCACACCTGTTATGTTCTTTTTACCAGTTTTAGCCCCCTTTTTTTTTTTTAACGTTTCTTTTAATCCTTACTAGTTTTAGTCTTGCTTATTTTATATGCTTTATTTTTTTTACTCTCTTTTCGCTTTTATGTTCTTTTACAATGTAGCGCTTTGAGATTTGCTTCACAACTATAAAGCACCCTACAAGTCTAATATATTATTATTATTATTATTATTATTATTATTATTATTATTAGAGAGAGAGAGATTCACCAACACACCAAACCTGATGTAAATGTCCCTTTGCTTTGACTACTACGGTGAGCGTGTACAGGACGCCTATCGTAAAGAGTAGGGGGCTCCCCGACGTTCCTGGCCAAATTCCCAATCAGGTCTCTGACATCATCCCTTCCCCTTAATTGGCTGATATCAATCCCTGTCTCCTGAGCCGTTCAGCCATTGTGTGTGGTGTGATGTGTGACTGGTGCCAGTGTATGGCAGCCATTGTGTAGTGTGATGTGTGACTGGTGCCAGTGTATGGTAGTCATCGTGTAGTGTGATGTGTGCCTGGTGCCAGTGTGTATGGCAGCCATTGAGCCTGCGTAGCCCAAGGTTGGGTGCTACCCGTGGTGGTGAAGGAGGCAATTTCCACCCTGCGACGTTGTAAAGCGATTTGATTGTCTAGAACAGCGCTATATAAATGCAAGTAATTATTATTATTATTATTATTACACTAGAAAGAGAGACAGACAATGAGACTCAGAGTCTTCCAAAGCTCTTAGAGACGGTGGGAGCCGAGGAGCCCAGGGAGAGAGACGCGCACACAGCTCATCTCTCTCCTCTCTCTGTGTTGATGCAGCATAATTTTTAAACAACACTGTGCAATAGTACACTTACTGTAGATTTCTGTATATTTTTTACTGTATTACTGTATCTTACTGTCAAATTTCCCTCGGGATAATACAAGTATTGCTATTCTATTCTATTCTATACTCATCTCTCTCCTCTCTGTGTGTTGATTCAGCTCATTGAATGTGTTTCTCAAGATTGTTTACCGAGAACCTCCCAGCTTTGTACGGCATACAATGGAATATGTCATAATAATAATAATAATAATAATAATAATAATAATAATAATAATAATAATAATAATAATAATAATAATAATAATAATAATAATAATAATAATTAATAATAATAATAATAATAATAATAATAATAATAATAATAATAATAATAATAATAATAATAATAATAATAAATAGATTTTATATAGCGCCTTACATAAGGTATCTCAAAGCACTTTACAGACATTGCATTACAGTACATGGACAAACACAGTACATGGACTTTCACAATGACAACAAGGTGGGGATACTATAGTGGGGATACTATAGAGAAAGGGAGACAGCTTAGAGACAAGAAGACAGAAAGTTAATAACTAACAAAAATAATAATAATACTAATATATAGGTGTGTACAGTCAGATGTGAAAATGTAAGTGATGCAGGGGTTGGGGGGTCAGGAGTGAGGGTAAGCAAGATTGAACAGGTGGGTCTTGAGGTGGGACTTTTCTACGGATGAGGCTTCTTTGATGTGGGATGGGAGTTGATTCCAGAGTCGGGGAGCAGCGGAGGAGAATGATTTGTTTTCTGTGGATTTAAGGCGGTAGGTAGTGTGTTGTGCTCAGAAGGGCTGAGTTGGATGAGCGGAGTGAGCGGGAGGGAGTGTAGTGTTGAAGGAGGTTGTAGATGTAAGCAGGTGCTAGGGAGTGGAGGGCTTTGTAAGTGAGGAGACAGATCTTAAAGTCAATCCTATATACTGTGGTATGCTGGGGGGGGGGGGGCAACACCAACACAGACAAAATAAACAAACTGGTAAAAAAAAAAGCAAGCTCTGTGGTGGGAGCGGACCTGGACAGTCTGGAGGTGGTGGCAGAGGGGAGGACGAGGAGGAAGCTGTATGCTATCCTTGAGAACCCCTGCCACCCCCTCCATGATGAGCTGACCGCAATGTGGTCCACGTTTAGCCACAGACTTACCCCCCCCCCCCCCCGCTTTGGGCAGTCCTTTGTGCCGGTGGCAATCAGGCTCCACAACCAGGCAGGGCCAGGATGGGCCCAACTGCCGTGGACTGGAGGAGCTGGGTTGTGGACTGTAACCAATTAATTTAATTATTTAACATCATGATTGGACTTGTTTGTTTTTCACCACTTTTAGCTCTATTTTAGCTATTTTTATCCCTATGTATTTGTCCATCTTGTTTTTAACACATACTAATAAGTGTATGTTATGTATTAACTGTTTTTACTGTTTTTAAATTGCTGTTATGCTGTAAAGGACATCTGAATGTCCCCTCTGGGATAAGGTTTTCAATCAATCCTATACTTAACAGGGAGCCAGTGAAGTGAGGAGAGGACAGGTGTGATGTGGGAGAACTTGGGGCAGCGGGTGATGATGATGTGGGCTGAGGTGTTCTGAACTATGTTGAACTTTATGGAGGGATTTAGATGTTGAGCCAATGAGCAACGTATTACAGTAATCTAGAGACGGGAGAAAATGAGGACATGAACCAGCCTTTCAGTGTCGGAGGGGGACAGTAGTGGTCTCTAATGCGGGAAATGTTCCTGAGGTGAAAGTAACATATCTTGGTGATGTTATTGATGTGTGGTTCGAATGATAGTTTGGGGTCAAATAGAGCAGTGGTTCCCAAAGTCGGGGTCGCGACCCAAAGGTGGGCCGCGAGCAGCCACGGGAGGACCGCGAGATGATTTCCAAAAAAATAAAAATAAAAAAATTAATTTTTATTTATTTATTTATTTTTGTCAGGCCACTGAACTTAGAAGCAGGCCAGGACAGTGTTTCTAGTTGTATTCTAAAATTCTATTCTATTGTATTCTAAAATGTGACTATATGGTTTTATATTAACTTAAACGAAAAATCTCCTTATTTCAACGAACATTTCAAACTAAATAACAGATTATGCACATAAAACGCTGAAAACAACCGAAGCAACAATAGTATTTTAATGAGGCTATTATTATTATCATTATTATTTTGCAACAAGTTAGCCCTCTCATAAATAGCACATATAAATTAATAACTAACTTGAACTAACTTAATAGGATTGAAGTGATATTTGGCTTAAAAAATCGGTCGCCTGGCAAAAAAAAAAAAAAAAAAAAGCCAGACGATGTGCATTGGGCCGCGGCTCTCTGACGCCTTATTTTCTGGGCCCCGGCCTGAAAAGTTTGGGAACCCCTGAAATAGAGCACCCACTGTGTTTTTCACTGTGGGGGAGGGGAGGACAGAGTGGTTGTTGATGGATATGGAGCAGTCAGGGGTTTTACGGAGAAGGTGAGGTGGGCCTATTTTCGGTTTTAGTACTGTTGGAGAAGGTTGCGATTCATCCCGATTTTCTTTTCAGAGAGGCAGGAGAGTTGTGTCAGGAGGGGAGTGGATGCATAACGTATGTGTTTGATAATGTGGATATGTGTCTGTGGTTATTCCCACCCTGGCTCTAGCCTTGACTTTTATTCGCGTGTACTACTGTATGACGTGCGCGACTTTGTTGGAGGAAGGAAACCCTGACAGCTGTTGGACTTTATGTTATGGGACATTTGGCTCAGATTCAAGCCTTCTGATATTCAGCTTCTAATCTCTCAGATTCAAACCTTCTGGTCTCGTGTTTCTCAGATCCAAACCTAAGTCAAGTAAATTTTATTTGTATAGCTCATTTCTAGGCAGCGGCAGCTGGCACCAAAGTGCTTCACAGGCAGGTTGATAAAAAGACAAGATAAAAATAATACAATGCAAGATATAAAATTAAAAAACACAGTAAAACAATGAGACTGAAAAGGCATTACCGTTCCTCCGTGACCTTTTTACAAGATCCACTAATGAGACACCAAATGATTATGTTTTTACAGTATTTTTCATATCAACTAGGGATCAAGAGTTTTTGCTCCCGATCCGACTGCTTATCTGTTTTTGATTTGTATATAATAATACAGCTGCTCAATTCACACTCCAAGTACATTTAAGTTAGTAAAACCAATCCAACATAGGCCTCATGAAATCCCTTTTATTTATTTCTCAAATTAATTTCTTCCCATTCTTGTAAACCCATTTTGAAGCCCATTCTGTCCCTTTCACTACCACACTATCAAAGGGTTAACCGTTTCACTGCGGCAATACAGACGGTTAACCCTTTCACTACCACATGGCAATGGGTTAACCCTTTCACAACCACACTACCTAAGGGTTAACCCTTTCACTGAGACAATACAGAAGGTTAATCCTTTCACTACCACATGGCAAAGGGTTAACCCTTTCGCAACCACACGACATAATGTTAACCCTTTCACTACCGCACTACGATTAACCGTCTGTAGTGTGGTAGTGAAAGGGTTAACATTAACCGTCTGTAGTGTGGTAGTGAAAAGGTTAACCGTCTGTAGTGTGGTAGTGAAAGGGTAACCGTCTGTAGTGTGGTAGTGGAAGGGTTAATGTGATCACTGCAGGTAGGCAGAGCCTGAATCTCTCTGTCCAGTCATGTTATTTACTGATTTGAGATCCTAATCGGAAAGATAGCAGCTACGACTGTGAACGCGCTTAGTCATGTTCCTGAGTGAGGCTCTCTCTCTCTCTCTCTCTTCTCTCTCTCTCTCTCTCTCTCTCTCTCTCTCTCTCTCTCTCTCTCTCTCTCTCTCTCTCTCTCTCTCTCTCTCTCCCCCTCTCTCTCTCTCCAGGGGGAGGCTGTGTCTCTCTCTCTCCACAGTAACAGAGACGCTCTGCTTCCAGTTAAAGCGACTGGGTCGTCTGTTTTATTTTACTAACTTTTAATATCAATTAAATCTAATCTAATATCAACACATACTGTAGAAGTCGTTTGTTTTTTTTGCATATAGCGACCGTCGTCTCGTCCGTTGCCACGTGCAACACAATGGTTGCTGTGTTACGGGCAGCCATGTTGGAAGACGGAGAACGACCCTCCGCTCTCTCTCCTCCACGCCCGGTCGGCGCGCGGAGCCCCCCTCGTGATGATTCCTCCTCTCCACCGTCCAACTCCCCGCTCCTCGAGTTCAAGTTCACGTTTCAAGTTTAGTTTTTTATTTGTCACATTATAAGGTACTACATGTACATTACAGTGAAGTGCTTGGTTCTGTATGAGCCTGCTGAGACTGTGCTTCATACAGTAACACATTTAAAACAGTATACAAAATATACAAAACAAAAAACGTACAAAATGCAAAAACAAAATGCAAAATGCACACTGCACTACCACTGGCCTCGCAAGTACAGACCAGTCCGGCTAAGTATAGCTGCTGCTGTGGCCTCCTCAGCCCCTCTGTAAAATGGGTCAGGTTGTGTTGAGGCATCAGCTCAGGTTCTCATACGCTATGCTACCCTGCAGAAGGTAACCGCAGTGACACCCATCTTCCTTTCCAAAATGGAGTTATAAGTGAAATTTAATTGTTTTATCTTTTTCTTTTTTACACTTTTTCTTCCCATTTTAAATTTTTCTCCCATCCCAATTTTGTATTATGCAATTCTCCCCTCCCCTGTCTTGAACGTTGCTAGACTATGCCTCCCACAGGTCGGTTGTAGTGAGGACAGAAGCCTCGCATCATGTGTCCCCTCCGGTACACGAAGAGGCAGCCTGTCGCATCTTTTCACCGCAGCAGCTCGAACTCTCAGTGGCGAGGAGGAGTAACGCGTGGGAGGCTCACGCTGCCCCCGTCACTTCCTGCTTCCGTCGCACCGGCGTCACCCAACCGACCTGTAGGAGTCGCTGTCCACAACGTCAAATCCCCACCCACCGGCTTTCCCACCCTCTAACACTTGCCAATTGTGTTAGTATGAACGACCGGCCAAGCCGGTAGCAATGCCGAGAGCTGGGCTCGAACCCAGCGTCTCCTGCGTTAGAGGCGAGCGCCTTGCCCACTGCGCCAATCAGCCGCCATATCTGTTTTATCTTGTGAGAACGTTTCAGAGTTCAATCTTGCCCTGTGTTAGAGAAAAGGAAGAATTGCAGTAATCACTGAAAATAACTTTAAAGCCATTTTTCTCAGTTTCACTGTTTGTGTAGTTACTGTGGTTTATCTTCTGCAGGGCAGTATAGTTACTGTGGTTTATCTTCTGCAGGGCAGTATAGTTACTGTGGTTAGCTTGCATGAACACTTTAGGCAACCAACTTGCGCTTCCGCGTTGCTCTGAATTGCTCTGATTGGCCGAGCCGCGACGCGCTCCTCAGAGGCAGGAATACTAAGCTCCCCCTTAAGCTCCAGGAGAGTGGAGAGAGGCTGAAAACCCGCAGTTCTTGCCCGACTGATGGGAGCCGAATCCCGGATCCGATTTTTCTGATGAATACCCCCAAAACATGGAGGTCCCCGAACGCATGGAAGTATTGATTGCGCCGTAACGAATCATTCAAAAAAGATACCGTTAACTGGAATATGTTGTGCCTTTACACATATGTTGGATTATGTAATTGGTTTGTCATGACAAACAAATAAAAATAATCGCGATTTACCCGGTGGCTACAACAACACATAGTTACTGAGGTTAGCTTCTGCAGGGCAGTGTAGTTACTGAGGTTAGCTTCTGCAGGGCAGTGTAGTTACTGCGGTTAGCTTCTGCAGGGCAGTGTAGTTACTGTGGTTAGCTTCTGCAGGGCAGTGTAGTTACTGTGGTTAGTTTCTGCAGGACAGTATAGTTACTGCAGTTAGCTTCTGCAGGGCAGTATAGTTACTGAGGTTATCTTCTGCAGGACAGTATAGTTACTGCTGTTATCTTCTGCAGGACAGTGTAGTTACTGCTGTTATCTTCTACAGGACAGTGTAGTTACTGCGGTTAGCTTCTGCAGGACAGTATAGTTACTGTGGTTAGCTTCTGCAGGGCAGTGTAGTTACTGTGGTTAGCTTCTGCAGAGCAGTATAGTTACTGAGGTTATCTTCTGCAGGACAGTGTAGTTACTGTGGTTAGCTTCTGCAGGGCAGTGTAGTTACTGAGGTTATCTTCTGCAGGACAGTGTAGTTACTGAGTTACAGTGTAGGGACACATTCCCAACGATGAGACAAGAAACAGGAAAAAGCCTCAGGTTCCATTCGTCGTCTCCATGACGATGGGCGAGCAGCAGCGAGGAGAGAGAGAGAGAGTGATGTAACGGGCGTCAGAGTCCCTGCGTGTCGATGCACGTCGCCGCTCAGAAAGAATGAAGGCTCTACTTCAGGCGTCCGGCATATTAACCCTTTCACCACCAAACGGGTAACCCTTCTTTCACTGTGACAATACAGAAGGTTAACCCTTTCACTCTATACATATATAGAGCAAACACACATATATAGAGCACACACACACATATATAGAGTGCACACACACATAGCTCACACACACACATATAGAGCACACGCACATATAGAGCACACACACACATAGAGCACACACACATATATAGAGCACACACACATATATAGAGCACACACACATATATAGAGCACACACATATATAGAGCACACACACATATATAGAGCACACACATATATAGAGCACACACACATATATAGAGCACACACACATATATAGAGCACACACATATATAGAGCACACACACATATAGAGCACACACACACACATAGAGCACACACATATATAGAGCACACACACATATATAGAGCACACACACATATAGAGCACACACACACATAGAGCACACACATATATAGAGCACACACACACATATATAGAGCACACACACACATATATAGAGCACACACACACATATATAGAGCACACACACATATAGAGCACACACACACATATAGAGCACACACACATATAGAGCACACACACATATATAGAGCACACACACACATATATAGAGCACACACACACATATATAGAGCACACACACATATAGAGCGCACACACACATATAGAGCACACACACACACATATAGAGCGCACACACACATATAGAGCACACACACATATAGAGCACACACACACACATATAGAGCACACACACATATAGAGCACACACACATATATAGAGCACACACACACATATAGAGCACACACACATATAGAGCACACACACATATAGAGCACACACACATATAGAGCACACACACATATAGATCACACACACGTATATAGAGCACACACACATATAGAGCACACACACATATATAGAGCACACACACACATATAGAGCACACACACATATAGAGCACACACACATATAGAGCACACACACATATAGAGCACACACACACATATAGAGCACACACACATATAGAGCACACACACATATAGAGCACACACATATAGAGCACACACACATATAGAGCACACACATATATAGAGCACACACACATATATAGAGCACACACACATATAGAGCACACACACACATAGAGCACACACATATATAGAGCACACACACACATATATAGAGCACACACACACATATATAGAGCACACACACACATATATAGAGCACACACACATATAGAGCACACACACACATATAGAGCACACACACATATAGAGCACACACACATATATAGAGCACACACACACATATATAGAGCACACACACACATATATAGAGCACACACACATATAGAGCGCACACACACATATAGAGCACACACACACACATATAGAGCGCACACACACATATAGAGCACACACACATATAGAGCACACACACACACATATAGAGCACACACACATATAGAGCACACACACATATAGAGCACACACACATATAGAGCACACACACATATAGATCACACACACGTATATAGAGCACACACACATATAGAGCACACACACATATATAGAGCACACACACACATATAGAGCACACACACATATAGAGCACACACACATATAGAGCACACACACATATAGAGCACACACACACATATAGAGCACACACATATAGAGCACACACACATATAGAGCACACACACATATAGAGCACACACACACACACATATAGATCACACACACATATAGAGCACACACACACATATAGAGCACACACACATATAGAGCACACACACACACACATATAGAGCACACACACATATAGAGCACACACACATATAGAGCACACACACATATAGAGCACACACATATATATAGAGCACACACACATATATAGAGCACACACACATATATAGAGCACACACACATATAAAGCACACACACATATATAGAGCACACACACATATATAGAGAGCACACACACATATATAGAGCACACACACATATATAGAGCACACACACATATAGAGAGCACACACACATATAGAGCACACACACATATAGAACACACACACATATAGAGCACACACACACATAGAGCACAAACACATATAGAGCACACACACACACACATATAGATCACACACACATATAGAGCACACACACACACACATATAGATCACACACACACATATAGAGCACACACACACACACATATAGATCACACACACACATATAGAGCACACACACATATAGAGCACACACACATATAGAGCACACACACACATAGAGCACACACACACATATAGATCACACACACATATATAGAGCACACACACATATATAGAGCACACACACATATAGAACACACACACACATATATAGAGCACACACACATATATAGAGCACACACACATATATAGAGCACACACACATATATAGAGCACACACACATATATAGAGCACACACACATATATAGAGCACACACACATATATAGAGCACACACACATATATAGAGCACACACACATATATAGAGCACACACACATATATAGAGCACACACACACATATAGAGCACACACACATATATAGAGCACACACACATATATATAGAGCACACACACATATAGAGCACACACACATATAGAGCACACACACATATATAGAGCACACACACATATATAGAGCACACACATATAGAGCACACACACATATAGAGCACACACACACATATAGAGCACACACACACACACACACACATATATAGCACACATACACACAGAGCACACACACACATAGAGCACACACATACTTTATATATAGAGGACACACACATAAGGAGCACACACACACACGTAGAGCACACACACATACTTTATATATAGAGGACACACACATAAGGAGCACACACACACACACACACACACACACATACACACACACACAGAGAGAGCACACACACACACACACACACACTAGAGAGAGAGCACACACACACACACACACACACACACACATACACACACACACAGAGAGAGCACACACACACACACACACACACACATAGAGAGAGAGCACACACACACACACACACACACACACACACACACACACACACACACACACACACGTCACCTTCACTCCCTCCCTCCGTTGCTTCCTCTGCCTAGGCTGCTCAGTCGTGTCCTACATTCGTTTCCAGTAACACGGAGAGAGAGAGAGAGAGAGAGAGATAGAGAGAGAGAGAGAGAGAGAGAGAGAGAGAGAGAGAGAGAGAGAGAGAGGAGAGAGAGAAAGAGAGAGAGAGAGAGAGAGATAGAGAGAGAGAGAGAGAGAGAGAGAGAGAGAGAGAGAGAGAGAGAGAGAGAGAGAGAGAGAGAGAGGGAGAGAGGGAGAGAGGGAGAGAGGGAGAGAGGGAGAGAGAGAGAGAGAGAGAGAGAGAGAGAGAGAGAGAGAGAGAGAGAGGGGGGGGGAAAAAAACCTAACGTAGTAATAATTCAAATCGGGCAGCAATACAGTGATTCCAGCATGCGGAAGGAAGGAAGCTCAATAAAAGAGAAGCTGCTGTAATGATGCAAGATATAAACCGTTAACAAGTCGTCTTGGCTAACTGGAGTGTATGAGACTGTGTGTCGAGATTTATCTGCATACAGGGACGCTCTGCCGATTCCCAGTATAGACTCAGACTGCGTGAGACTGCAGGCATACATGACCCAAATCTGCTCATAACGTGTTACATAACCCCGAAACTGATCTTTTCAATTCCGATCGGAGCCCACTTTCATCGTAAATGTGGTCTTAAAATCAGATACGGGTCTGATTTTTTTTATTCGCAACGCGACCTCACTTCCGAACGTATCGTAATTAGGGATGTTCGATATTGGCTTTTTTACCGATATCCGATATACTGTACCGATATTGTCCAACTCTTAATTTCCGATACCGATATCAACCGATACCGATATATGCGGGGGTTTCGCCCCCCAAAAATTTACATTATATATCTCGTGTCGTGGAATTAACACAACATTATGCATACTTTTCACAATAAATAAAATAAGAATGAGTTCTTACTTGCTTGCCTGGGTAAATAGGTTAAATAAATGTAAAAATTATAATAATAATAATAAAATAATTTTGAAAACCGATACCGATCATTTCCGATATTACATTTTAATGCCAATATAATATAATATAATAATATCGGCCATCCCTGATCGTAATCCATGCCACTTTCACGTCACTCTGGATGGAGGATTCTGCGCCTGGCGGGAGTCACTCTGTGAATACAAACTCAGGAGACAGCTGTGGAGTCTGTTTCTGTTTCAATCTGAAGTCATTCACGTCACGATCATCCCAGCCTCAGTCTGTCGGCCCCAGAGCTTTCCGTGTTGCTGCCCTCATCCTCTGGAACTCCCTCCCTCCAGACATCCCTGGACTCCTTCAAATCACAACTCAAATCTCACCTCTTCACCAAATTAATTAACGACTCTCTGCCTGACTTCCCTCCTTTACCCAACTGTCTCTCTGATTTCCTTCCCCTTAGTTTGTCTCCCTCTTTATATGACAGACTATGTCTCTCTGATTTCCTTCCCCTTAGTTTGTCTCCCTCTTTATATGATAGACTACGGTATGTCTCTCTGATTTCCTTCCTCTTAGTTTGTCTCCCTCTTTATATGATAGACCAGTGGTCACCAACCTGTCGATCTTTGAGACTTTCCCTGTAGATCTTTCCCTGAATTTTTTTTTTTTTTTTAGATCTTTCCCTGAGAGTCCACATTACAGTTCTGAGAAAAGTACACATTACAGTTCTACTTTATAAAATGCTAATTGTAAATATGTTTGTCAATGTTAATAATATGAGAAAGTCCACATTACAGTTCTACTTTTGTTTTGATGTGAAAAGTGATGCTGCACTTAGCACTGACTGCACTTAGCACTGAATGAGAAAGTACACATTACAGTTCTACTTTATAAAATGCTAATTGTAAATATGTTTGTCAATGTTAATAATATGAGAAAGTCCACATTACAGTTCTACTTTATAAAATGCTAATTGTAAATATGTTTGTCAATGTTAATAATATGAGAAAGTACACATTACAGTTCTACTTCATAAAATGCTAATTGTAAATATGTTTGTCAATGTTAATAATATGAGAAAGTCCACATTACAGTTCTACTTTTGTTTTGATGTGAAAAGTGATGCTGCATAAGATGACTGCACTTAGCACTGACTGAGAAAGTACACATTACAGTTCTACTTTGACGTTTTAATGTTGGACCAAAGCATTGCATGTAATTAGAATACAGGCAAATAAAAGTGATTTAGTTTAAAGTACAATCTTGGCTGTCTTTTTCACTCAACGCTTCAACAGGTAGATCTTGCCTTCACCAAAAAAAAAAGTGATATTGGGCTTAAAAAGGTTGGTGACCACTGTGATAGACTATGTCCCTCTGATGTCCTTCCCCTTAGTTTGTCTCCCTCTTTATATGATAGAGGTATATGTCCCTCTGATTTCCTTCCTCTTAGTTTGTCTCCCTCTTTATATGATAGAGGTATATGTCCCTCTGATGTCCTTCCCCTTAGTTTGTCTCCCTCTTTATACGATAGAGGTATATGTCCTCTGATTTCCTTCCCCTTAGTTTGTCTCCCTCTTTATATGATAGAGGTATATGTCCTCTGATTTCCTTCCCCTTAGTTTGTCTCCCTCTTTATATGATAGAGGTATATGTCCCTCTGATGTCCTTCCTCTTAGTTTGTCTCCCTCTTTATATGATAGAGGTATATGTCCCTCTGATGTCCTTCCCCTTAGTTTGTCTCCCTCTTTATACGATAGAGGTATATGTCCTCTGATTTCCTTCCTCTTAGTTTGTCTCCCTCTTTATACGATAGAGGTATATGTCCCTCTGATGTCCTTCCTCTTAGTTTGTCTCCCTCTTTATACGATAGAGGTATATGTCCCTCAGATGTCCTTCCTCTTAGTTTGTCTCCCTCTTTATATGATAGAGGTATATGTCCCTCTGATGTCCTTCCTCTTAGTTTGTCTCCCTCTTTATATGATAGACTATGTCTCTCTGATTTCCTTCCCCTTAGTTTGTCTCCCTCTTTATATGATAGAGGTATATGTCCCTCTGATGTCCTTCCCCCTAGTTTGTCTCCCTCTTTATACGATAGAGGTATATGTCCTCTGATTTCCTTCCCCTTAGTTTGTCTCCCTCTTTATACGATAGAGGTATATGTCCCTCTGATGTCCTTCCTCTTAGTTTGTCTCCCTCTTTATACGATAGAGGTATATGTCCCTCAGATGTCCTTCCTCTTAGTTTGTCTCCCTCTTTATACTTAGATAGAGGTATATGTCCCTCTGATGTCCTTCCTCTTAGTTTGTCTCCCTCTTTATATGATAGAGGTATATGTCCCTCTGATGTCCTTCCTCTTAGTTTGTCTCCCTCTTTATATGATAGAGGTATATGTCCTCTGATGTCCTTCCTCTTAGTTTGTCTCCCTCTTTATATGATAGAGGTATATGTCCCTCTGATGTCCTTCCCCTTAGTTTGTCACCCTCGTCTGTTAAGCGCCTTGGGTTCCTCCTTGAAAGGCACTATATAAATTGAAGAAATTATTATTATTATTATTATTATTACTACTGTCTGTCTATTCAGACGGCTCCTTCTCTGTTCTGTCCCCGCAAACACACACCACACGCGCACGCACGCACACACGCGCGCACACTCACACACCACACACACACACACACACACACACACACACACACACACACACACACACACACACACACACACACACACACACACACACACACACACAACATAGATTCCTCCCTAACCCTCCTTAAGTCAGCCGTGGACCACAAGTGAAATGATTACAAAGATATTAAAAGGCCCAAGTAAGGCCATGGAAATGAACGATCAGTAGAAATATAGACAGTACGATAAATAGCCAATCAGAGTTCCCTT
>NW_028169461.1:0-39322 GCF_963971535.1 Notolepis coatsorum | reverse complement strand
CCATCAGCTATATAACATACAGCCTGAGTAGAATCCATCAGCTATATAACATACAGCCTGAGTAGAATCCATCAGCTATATAACATACAGCCTGAGTAGAATCCATCAGCTATATAACATACAGCCTGAGTAGAATCCATCAGCTATATAACATACAGCCTGAGTAGAATCCATCAGCTATATAACATACAGCCTGAGTAGAATCCATCAGCTATATAACATACAGCCTGAGTAGAATCCATCAGCTATATAACATACAGCCTGAGTAGAGAGGAGGAGAGGAGGAGGAGGAGAGGAGGAGAGGAGGAGGAGAGGAGGAGAGATGGACTGAGGAGAGAGGAGGAGGAGAGGAGGAGAGGAGGAGAGGAGGAGAGGAGAGGAGAGGAGAGAGGAGAGATGGACCTGACGGAGAAAGAGGAGGAGGAGGAGAGGAGAGGAGGAGAGGAGGAGAGGAGGAGAGGAGGAGAGATGGACCTGAGGAGAGGAGGAGAGGAGGAGGAGAGGAGGAGAGGAGGAGAGGAGGAGAGATGGACCTGGAGGAGAGAGGAGGAGAGGAGGAGAGGAGGAGAGGAGGAGAGATGGACCTGACGGAGAGGAGGAGAGGAGGAGAGAGGAGGAGAGATGGACCTGACGGAGAGGAGGGAGGAGGAGAGGAGGAGAGGAGGAGAGATGGATCTGACGCCTTCGGGGACACACAGCTGTGCAGGAACTGGAACAGAGGCCTTTCATTGACTAAATGTCACTTTTGAGGCGGAGTAGAAATAAAAAGGGTATTTTTAAACACGATATATAAAACATCCCGCTGCTTCCTCGGGACCTAAACTGGCAGGTGTTCCTCTGGCAGAGAGAGGTCTTCCCCCCCTGCCCCCCTGCCCCGCTGCCCCCCTGCCCCCCTGCTCCCTGCTCCCTGCTCCCTGCTCCCTGCTCTCTACTCTCTGCTCTCTGCTCTCTGCTCTCTGCTCTCTGCTCTCTGCTCTCTGCTCTCTGCTCTCTGTTCTCTGCTCTCTGCTCTCTGCTCTCTGCTCTCTGCTCTCTGCTCTCTGCTCTCTGCTCTCTCCTCTCTCCTCTCTGTTCTCTGCTCTCTGCTCTCTGCTCTCTGCTCTCTGCTCTCTGCTCTCTGCTCTCTGCTCTCTCCTCTCTGCTCTCTGCTCTCTCCTCTCTGCTCTCTGCTCTCTGCTCTCTGCTCTCTGCTCTCTGCTCTCTGCTCTCTGCTCTCTGCTCCCTGCTCTCTGCTCCCTGCTCCCTGCTCCCTGCTCTCTGCTCTCTGCTCTCTGCTCTCTGCTCTCTGCTCTCTGCTCTCTGCTCTCTGCTCTCTCTCTCTGCTCTCTCTCTGCTCTCTGCTCTCTCTCTGCTCTCTGCTCTCTGCTCTCTGCTCTCTGCTCTCTGCTCTCTGCTCTCTGCTCTCTGCTCCCTGCTATCTGCTCTCTGCGCTCTGCTCTCTGCTCTCTGCTCTCTGCTCTCTGCTCTCTGCTCTCTACTCTCTGCTCTCTGCTCTCTGCTCTCTGCTCCCTGCTCTCTGCTCTCTGCTCCCTGCTCTCTGCTCTCTGCTCTCTGCTCTCTGCTCTCTGCTCTCTACTCTCTGCTCTCTGCTCTCTACTCTCTGCTCTCTGCTCTCTGCTCCCTGCTCTCTGCTCTCTGCTCTCTGCTCTCTGCTCTCTGCTCTCTGCTCTCTGCTCTCTGCTCTCTGCTCTCTGCTCTCTGCTCTCTGCTCTCTGCTCTCTGCTCTCTGCTCTCTGCTCCCTGCTCTCTGCTCTCTGCTCTCTGCTCTCTGCTCTCTGCTCTCTCTCTGCTCTCTGCTCTCTGCTCTCTGCTCTCTACTCTCTGCTCTCTGCTCTCTGCTCTCTGCTCTCTGCTCCCTGCTCTCTGCTCTCTGCTCTCTGCTCTCTGCTCTCTGCTCTCTACTCTCTGCTCTCTGCTCTCTGCTCTCTGCTCTCTGCTCCCTGCTCTCTGCTCTCTGCTCTCTGCTCTCTACTCTCTGCTCCCTGCTCTCTGCTCTCTGCGCTCTGCTCTCTGCTCCCTGCTCTCTGCTCTCTGCTCTCTGCTCTCTGCTCTCTGCTCTCTGCTCTCTGCTCTCTGCTCTCTGCTCTCTCTGCTCTCTCTCTGCTCTCTGCTCTCTGCTCTCTGCTCTCTGCTCTCTGCTCTCTGCTCTCTGCTCTCTGCTCTCTCTCTGCTCTCTGCTCTCTGCTCTCTGCTCTCTGCTCTCTGCTCTCTCTGCTCTCTCTCTGCTCTCTCTGCTCTCTGCTCTCTGCTCTCTGCTCTCTGCTCTCTGCTCTCTCTGCTCTCTCTCTGCTCCCTGCTCTCTGCTCTCTGCTCTCTCTGCTCTCTCTCTGCTCTCTGCTCTCTGCTCTCTGCTCTCTGCTCTCTGCTCTCTGCTCTCTGATCTCTGCTCTCTGCTCTCTGATCTCTGCTCTCTGCTCTCTGCTCTCTGCTCTCTGCTCTCTCTGCTCTCTCTCTGCTCTCTGCTCTCTGCTCTCTGCTCTCTGCTCTCTGCTCTCTGCTCTCTGCTCTCTGCTCTCTGCTCTCTCTGCTCTCTCTGCTCTCTCTCTGCTCTCTGCTCTCTGCTCTCTGCTCTCTGCTCTCTGCTCTCTGCTCTCTGCTCTCTGCTCTCTGCTCTCTCTGCTCTCTCTCTGCTCCCTGCTCCCTGCTCTCTGCTCTCTGCTCTCTCTGCTCTCTCTCTGCTCTCTGCTCTCTGCTCTCTGCTCTCTGCTCTCTGCTCTCTGATCTCTGCTCTCTGCTCTCTCCTCTCTGCTCTCTGCTCTCTGCTCTCTGCTCTCTGCTCTCTACTCTCTGCTCTCTGCTCTCTGCTCTCTGCTCCCTGCTCCCTGCTCTCTGCTCTCTGCTCTCTGCTCTCTGCTCTCTGCTCTCTTCTCTCTGATCTCTGCTCTCTGCTCTCTCCTCTCTGCTCTCTGCTCTCTTCTCTCTGATCTCTGCTCTCTGCTCTCTCCTCTCTGCTCTCTCTGCTCTCTGCTCTCTGCTCTCTGCTCCCTGCTCTCTGCTCTCTGCTCTCTGCTCTCTGCTCTCTGCTCTCTGCTCCCTGCTCTCTGCTCTCTCCTCTCTGCTCTCTGCTCTCTCCTCTCTCCTCTCTGCTCTCTGCTCTCTCTCTCTGCTCTCTGCTCTCTGCTCTCTGCTCTCTCTCTCTGCTCTCTGCTCTCTGCTCCCTGCTCTCTGCTCTCTGCTCCCTGCTCTCTGCTCTCTGCTCTCTCCTCTCTGCTCTCTGCTCTCTGCTCTCTGCTCTCTCCTCTCTGCTCTCTGATCTCTGCTCTCTGCTCTCTGCTCTCTGCTCTCTGCTCTCTCCTCTCTGCTCTCTGCTCTCTGCTCTCTGCTCTCTGCTCTCTGCTCTCTGCTCTCTGCTCTCTTCTCTCTGATCTCTGCTCTCTGCTCTCTGCTCTCTGCTCTCTGCTCTCTGCTCTCTGCTCTCTGCTCTCTGCTCTCTGCTCTCTGCTCTCTGCTCTCTGCTCTCTCCTCTCTCCTCTCTGCTCTCTGCTCTCTGCTCTCTGCTCTCTGCTCTCTGCTCTCTGCTCTCTCCTCTCTGCTCTCTCCTCTCTGCTCTCTGCTCTCTACTCTCTGCTCTCTGCTCTCTGCTCTCTGCTCTCTGCTCTCTCCTCTCTGCTCTCTGCTCTCTGCTCTCTGCTCTCTGCTCTCTGCTCTCTGCTCCCTGCTCTCTGCTCTCTGCTCTCTGCTCTCTTCTCTCTGCTCTCTGCTCTCTGCTCTCTGCTCTCTGCTCTCTGCTCTCTGCTCTCTGCTCTCTGCTCTCTGCTCTCTGCTCTCTGCTCTCTGCTCTCTGCTCTCTGCTCTCTGCTCTCTGCTCTCTGCTCTCTCCTCTCTGCTCTCTGCTCTCTGCTCTCTGCTCTCTGCTCTCTGCTCTCTGCTCTCTGCTCTCTGCTCTCTTCTCTCTGATCTCTGCTCTCTGCTCTCTGCTCTCTGCTCTCTGCTCTCTGCTCTCTGCTCTCTGCTCTCTCCTCTCTGCTCTCTCCTCTCTGCTCTCTGCTCTCTACTCTCTGCTCTCTGCTCTCTGCTCTCTGCTCTCTGCTCTCTGCTCTCTCCTCTCTGCTCTCTGCTCTCTCCTCTCTCCTCTCTGCTCTCTGCTCTCTCTCTCTGCTCTCTGCTCTCTGCTCTCTGCTCTCTCTCTCTGCTCTCTGCTCTCTGCTCCCTGCTCTCTGCTCTCTGCTCCCTGCTCTCTGCTCTCTGCTCTCTGCTCTCTGCTCTCTCCTCTCTGCTCTCTGCTCTCTGCTCTCTGCTCTCTGCTCTCTACTCTCTGCTCCCTGCTCTCTGCTCTCTGCTCTCTGCTCTCTGCTCTCTGCTCTCTGCTCTCTTCTCTCTGATCTCTGCTCTCTGCTCTCTGCTCTCTCCTCTCTGCTCTCTGCTCTCTGCTCTCTGCTCTCTGCTCTCTGCTCTCTGCTCCCTGCTCTCTCCTCTCTCCTCTCTGCTCTCTGCTCTCTGCTCTCTGCTCTCTCCTCTCTGCTCTCTGCTCTCTGCTCTCTGCTCTCTGCTCTCTGCTCTCTGCTCTCTGCTCTCTGCTCTCTGCTCTCTGCTCCCTGCTCTCTGCTCCCTGCTCTCTGCTCCCTGCTCTCTGCTCTCTGCTCTCTGCTCTCTGCTCTCTGCTCTCTGCTCTCTGCTCTCTGCTCCCTGCTCTCTGCTCTCTGCTCTCTGCTCTCTGCTCTCTGCTCTCTGCTCCCTGCTCCCTGCTCCCTGCTCTCTGCTCTCTGCTCTCTGCTCTCTGCTCCCTGCTCTCTCTCTGCTCTCTGCTCCCTGCTCTCTGCTCTCTCCTCTCTGCTCTCTCTCTGCTCTCTGCTCCCTGCTCTCTGCTCTCTGCTCTCTGCTTTCTGCTCTCTGCTCTCTGCTCTCTGCTCTCTGCTCTCTGCTCTCTGCTCTCTGCTCTCTGCTCTCTGCTCTCTGCTCTCTGCTCCCTGCTCTCTGCTCCCTGCTCTCTGCTCTCTCCTCTCTGCTCTCTGCTCCCTGCTCTCTGCTCCTGCTCTCTCTGCTCTCTGCTCTCTGCTCTCTGCTCTCTGCTCTCTGCTCCCTGCTCTCTCTCTGCTCTCTGCTCTCTCTCTGCTCTCTCTCTACTCTCTGCTCTCTGCTCTCTGCTCTCTGCTCTCTGCTCCCTGCTCTCTCCTCTCTGCTCTCTGCTCCCTGCTCTCTCTCTCTCTGCTCTCTGCTCTCTGCTCTCTGCTCCCTGCTCCCTGCTCTCTGCTCTCTGCTCCCTGCTCTCTGCTCTCTGCTCTCTGCTCCCTGCTCTCTCCTCTCTGCTCTCTGCTCCTGCTCTCTCTCTCTCTGCTCTCTGCTCTCTGCTCTCTGCTCCCTGCTCCCTGCTCTCTGCTCTCTGCTCCCTGCTCCTGCTCTCTCCTCTCTGCTCCCTGCTCTCTGCTCCCTGCTCTCTGCTCTCTCCTCTCTGCTCTCTGCTCTCTGCTCCCTGCTCTCTACTCTCTGCTCTCTGCTCTCTGCTCTCTGCTCCCTGCTCTCTGCTCTCTGCTCCTGCTCTCTGCTCTCTGCTCCCTGCTCTCTGCTCTCTGCTCTCTGCTCTCTGCTCTCTGCTCTCTGCTCTCTCTCTGCTCTCTGCTCTCTGCTCTCTGCTCCCTGCTCTCTGCTCTCTGCTCTCTGCTCTCTGCTCTCTGCTCTCTGCTCTCTGCTCCCTGCTCTCTGCTCTCTGCTCTCTCCTCTCTGCTCCCTGCTCTCTGCTCTCTGCTCTCTGCTCTCTCCTCTCTGCTCTCTGCTCCCTGCTCTCTCCTCTCTGCTCCCTGCTCTCTGCTCTCTGCTCCCTGCTCTCTGCTCTCTGCTCTCTGCTCTCTGCTCTCTGCTCTCTCTCTCTGCTCTCTGCTCCCTGCTCTCTGCTCTCTGCTCTCTGCTCTCTGCTCTCTGCTCTCTGCTCTCTGCTCTCTGCTCTCTGCTCTCTGCTCTCTGCTCCCTGCTCTCTGCTCTCTGCTCTCTGCTCTCTCCTCTCTGCTCTCTGCTCTCTGCTCTCTACTCTCTACTCTCTGCTCTCTGCTCTCTGCTCTCTGCTCCTGCTCTCTGCTCTCTGCTCTCTGCTCTCTGCTCTCTCTCTGCTCTCTGCTCTCTGCTCTCTCTCTGCTCTCTGCTCCCTGCTCTCTGCTCTCTGCTCTCTGCTCTCTGCTCTCTGCTCTCTGCTCTCTGCTCTCTGCTCTCTGCTCTCTGCTCTCTACTCTCTACTCTCTGCTCTCTGCTCTCTGCTCTCTGCTCCCTGCTCTCTGCTCTCTGCTCTCTGCTCTCTGCTCTCTCTCTGCTCTCTGCTCTCTGCTCTCTGCTCTCTGCTCTCTCTCTGCTCTCTGCTCTCTGCTCCCTGCTCTCTGCTCTCTGCTCTCTGCTCTCTGCTCTCTGCTCTCTCTGCTCTCTGCTCTCTGCTCTCTGCTCTCTGCTCTCTGCTCTCTGCTCTCTGTCTGCTCCTCTGCTCTCTGCTCTCTGCTCTCTGCTCTCTGCTCTCTGCTCTCTGCTCTCTCCTCTCTGCTCTCTGCTCTCTGCTCTCTGCTCTCTGCTCTCTGCTCTCTGCTCTCTGCTCTCTGCTCTCTGCTCTCTGCTCTCCTGCTCTCTCTGCTCTCTCTCCCTGCTCTCTGCTCTCTGCTCTTGCTCTCTGCTCCCTGCTCTCTGCTCTCTGCTCTCTGCTCTCTGCTCTCTGCTCTCTGCTCCCTGCTCTCTACTCTCTACTCTCTGCTCCCTGCTCCCTGCTCTCTACTCTCTGCTCCCTGCCCCCCTGCCCGCCTGCTCCCTGCCCCCCTGCCCCCCTGCCCCCCTGCCCCCCTGCCCCCTGCCCCCCTGCTCCCTGCCCCCCTGCCCGCTGCCCACCAGACCCCTCGGCGGGTAATGAAAAGATGTGTATTCACAAGCTAAACCGTAATATAAGTAAGTGGTGTGGCCTCCAGAAACAGTACAGTCTTTCTTTCTTTAGACGTCGGGGAGAGAGAGAGAGAGAGAGAGAGAGAGAGAGAGGCAGAGGGAGGGAGAGAGAGAGAGAGAGAGAGAGAGAGAGAGAGAGAGAGAGAGAGAGAGAGAGAGAGAGAGAGAGAGGGAGATAGGGAGAGGGAGATAGGGAGAGAGGCAAAGAGAAAAAGAGAGAGAGAGAGGGAGGGAGAGGGAGAGAGAGAGGGGGAGAGAGAGAGAGAGAGAGAGAGAGAGGGGAACTGGGGAACTGTTTCCATATTTTATAGTAGCTCGTATTTATTTGAACGTTCACACTTCGGATTTGTAGGTCAGTTATATTGGCATGTGGCGGAGCGGAGGGGGGGGCGGGGGGGGGTGGTGGAAGAGGACCATTAACTCCCCCAGCTTCCATCTGTCCGCGCCAGGCATTTTACCAAGCGGGCCCCGCCAACTCATCCTTGCTGGAAATTCCCAAAACCGGAGCTTTTCCACAGTGGGTGTACGGCGAGGGGTTCTGTAACTTACAATATAATGATTCAGCTCCGCCACGACGAGGGCCGCTGCAGATTGGTAAGGACATATTCAAATGATAGCTTTTCCTTCCAGAGGCCCTGTGATGGTGCAAAACCCTGTTTCCTACGTGCAACTCACAGTCTTCAATTATGTACAGTTATGGCGGCTGGGTGGTGCAGCGGACTAAGCGCTCGTCACCAACGCGAGAGACACCGCCGGTCCCGAATCCGGCTGTCAGCGCTGCCTCCGGCTTGGGCCGGCCGTCATACTGGCTCGATTGGCAGAGTCAGCGGGGAGGGAAGCCGGTGGGGTGCGGTGTTCTGGTCGTTGTAAACAGCGACTCCTACAGGTCGGTCAGGGCGCCTGCACAGCGAGGGAGGGAGATGGTGAGGGTAGTGTGAGCCTTTAAACGAGGCGTCTCTCTCTCCGTCACGCGGCCTTTAAACGAGGCGTCTCTCTCTCCGTCACGCGGCCTTTAAACGAGGCGTCTCTCTCTCCGTCACGCGGCCTTTAAACGAGGCGTCTCTCTCTCCGTCACGCGGCCTTTAAACGAGGCGTCTCTCTCCGTCATGCGGCCTTTAAACGAGGCGTCTCTCTCTCTGTCACGCGGCCTTTAAACGAGGCGTCTCTTTCTCCGTCACGCGGCCTTTAAACGAGGCGTCTCTCTCTCCGTCACGCGGCCTTTAAACGAGGCGTCTCTCTCCGTCGTCACGCGGCCTTTAAACGAGGCGTCTCTCTCCGTCACGCGGCCTTTAAACGAGGCGTCTCTCTCTCCGTCGTCACGCGGCCTTTAAACGAGGCGTCTCTCTCTCTCCGTCACGCGGCCTTTAAACGAGGCGTCTCTCTCTCCGTCGTCACGCGGCCTTTAAACGAGGCGTCTCTCTCTCCGTCACGCGGCCTTTAAACGAGGCGTCTCTCTCTCCGTCACGCGGCCTTTAAACGAGGCGTCTCTCTCTCCGTCACGCGGCCTTTAAACGAGGCGCCTCTCTCTCCGTCACGCGGCCTTTAAACGAGGCGTCTCTCTCTCCGTCACGCGGCCTTTAAACGAGGCGTCTCTCTCTCCGTCACGCGGCCTTTAAACGAGGCGTCTCTCTCTCCGTCACGCGGCCTTTAAACGAGGCGTCTCTCTCTCCGTCACGCGGCCTTTAAACGAGGCGTCTCTCTCCGTCGTCACGCGGCCTTTAAACGAGGCGTCTCTCTCTCCGTCTCTCTCCTTTAAACGAGGCGTCTCTCTCTCCATCACGCGGCCTTTAAACGAGGCGTCTCTCTCTCCGTCACGCGGCCTTTAAACGAGGCGTCTCTCTCCGTCACGCGGCCTTTAAACGAGGCGTCTCTCTCTCGGTCACGCGGCCTTTAAACGTGCCTTTAAACGAGTCATTTATCCAATCAGATGCATTCCACGTTTCAAGTTTCAAGTTCAAGTTTCTTTATTAGTTGTCATACAGAAGTACAGAATACTTTTATACAAAATGCTTCTTTCTGTTACGCTCCAGAGACTGTGCTATAGACAAAAATAGATAAGTATAAAATAAAATAAAATAAGTATAGCAAGTATAAAATAGAAGTCACGTACGTAGGCACAAGTGTTCAGTATGTACATATGTACAATGTTCAGTGCAGAGTAGAAGTAACTGAGTTACCGCATACAATATACTATACAATATACTAATATACAATATACTATATAGTGCAAAGCAGATATGGGATGAGGTACAATTTAGGTATACAATTTACAGTAAGGTGTAATGAGGTATGGGTTGTAGTGCAAATCCTTTACCAATAAATATAACGTGTGTTAAAGTGTCTAAAGTGTGTAAAGTGGGTGCTGCAGTGAGTTGTTTGTTTAAAGTGAGTGTGTGCGTGTGGATGTGTGTGCTGTGAGTGCATTTGATGGTTGTTACATAGAGTTATTGTTCGTTGAGCATCCTGATGGCCTGGGGATAGAAGCTCCTTCTGAGTCTTTCTGTGCTTGCCATGAGACTCCGGTATCGATTGCCTGACCGCAGCAGTTCACGTGGGGAGATGGGAAGTCGGGAGGGGCTACATGCATGGCGCAACTTTCATTTTGGACCCAATGGGGAAAAACGTTATTGATCAAATACACTTTATTGTGAAACATTTATAAATGCATTAATCAATCATTGATTTGGGTGGAAAAGCAATACTTATATTCCACAGCTTTCTAAAAGCTCTGTGGGTGTATTTTTACTTTTAATATTAATTACTCTACATCAAATTTGTATCTAAAGCACCTTTAACACAAATGCGATACAAACATTGAAACAGCAAAGAAACAGCTGGAAAAACTGCAAAAACACAGCTAAGAAACAGCTAAGAAAATGGCAAAGATTGGGGCGCCAGGGTGGCGCACCAAGTACAGCGCTGCGGTGCAACGTGGCCGTCCGGGGTTCGACTCCCGGACCCGGCGATTGATTGATTGATTGATTGAAAACTTTATTAACAGATTGCAGAATGGGTACAGTACAGTACAGCTCAGTACATACAATTGTTAAGGGGATGCAGACCAGAGAAAGACTTTCGTCTTGTTTACATCAGGGTCTTGGACCTTTGCCGAATGTCTTCCCCCCTCTATCTCCCGTACTTCCTCTCTCTCTCTCACAATAAAACATCTACCAAAAACATAATTAAAAAAAATTTAATTAAAAAGGCAAAGATTGACCTTGCAGAGGTTATTATGAAATAGGATATGGATTATAGAACAACAGAGAACTCTACTTGGGTAGAAGTGTGAATACGAAACCAAAGCTCTCGAGACACAGAACAACGTTTTTTACGCCCCATTATCACATTTTCCTCCCGGCGACTCAGAATGAGAGGGTTGAGGTTGAAAAGCGGCTGAACGCCTCCGTTAAGAACATCAGACAACATCATGTATGTCTCCAACGCGGAGCGGAACGGAGCCTGCGCGCCTGCAGTGACGCACGATAGGAAATCTCTGGCCCAGAGTGAGGCTCAAAGGATCACACCCCGTGAGGTTCAAACTGGGCCCCGTTGCTCTTTTATCTGGCGTCACGCAGAGTGATTCTGACCAGAGGAATGGATCAATTTGACCACCTTTGAGTGTGTATTGGTTTTAGACGCTTGTGTTGGCTGTCCCTCCTGTTTTCAATTTAGTCCGATGGGCAAGGTCAGTGGTCCGTAGATGTCCTTGAAAACACCCAAATATGTCCTTTATTAGGTAGGCTCTGAAGAAGGAATATGTCCTTTATTAAATAATGTAGGCTCTGAAGAAGGAATCTGTCCTTTATTAAATAATGTAGGCTCTGAAGAAGGAATATGTCCTTTATTAAATACTGTAGGCTCTGAAGAAGGAATCTGTCCTTTATTAAATACTGTAGGCTCTGAAGAAGGAATATGTCCTTTATTAAATACTGTAGGCTCTGAAGAAGGAATCTGTCCTTTATTAAATACTGTAGGCTCTGAAGAAGGAATATGTCCTTTATTAAATACTGTAGGCTCTGAAGAAGGAATCTGTCCTTTATTAAATACTGTAGGCTCTGAAGAAGGAATCTGTCCTTTATTAAATACTGTAGGCTCTGAAGAAGGAATATGTCCTTTATTAAATACTGTAGGCTCTGAAGAAGGAATCTGTCCTTTATTAAATAATGTAGGCTCTGAAGAAGGAATCTGTCCTTTATTAAATACTGTAGGCTCTGAAGAAGGAATATGTCCTTTATTAAATACTGTAGGCTCTGAAGAAGGAATCTGTCCTTTATTAAATACTGTAGGCTCTGAAGAAGGAATCTGTCCTTTATTAAATAATGTAGGCTCTGAAGAAGGAATCTGTCCTTTATTAAATAATGTAGGCTCTGAAGAAGGAATATGTCCTTTATTAAATACTGTAGGCTCTGAAGAAGGAATCTGTCCTTTATTAAATACTGTAGGCTCTGAAGAAGGAATATGTCCTTTATTAAATACTGTAGGCTCTGAAGAAGGAATATGTCCTTTATTAAATAATGTAGGCTCTGAAGAAGGAATCTGTCCTTTATTAAATAATGTAGGCTCTGAAGAAGGAATATGTCCTTTATTAAATAATGTAGGCTCTGAAGAAGGAATCTGTCCTTTATTAAATAATGTAGGCTCTGAAGAAGGAATATGTCCTTTATTAAATACTGTAGGCTCTGAAGAAGGAATATGTCCTTTATTAAATAATGTAGTCTCTGAAGAAGGAATATGTCCTTTATTAAATACTGTAGTCTCTGAAGAAGGAATATGTCCTTTATTAAATACTGTAGGCTCTGAAGAAGGAATATGTCCTTTATTAAATACTGTAGTCTCTGAAGAAGGAATGTGTCCTTTATTAAATAATGTAGGCTCTGAAGAAGGAATCTGTCCTTTATTAAATACTGTAGGCTCTGAAGAAGGAATATGTCCTTTATTAAATAATGTAGGCTCTGAAGAAGGAATATGTCCTTTATTAAATACTGTAGGCTCTGAAGAAGGAATATGTCCTTTATTAAATAATGTAGGCTCTGAAGAAGGAATATGTCCTTTATTAAATACTGTAGGCTCTGAAGAAGGAATCTGTCCTTTATTAAATAATGTAGGCTCTGAAGAAGGAATCTGTCCTTTATTAAATAATGTAGGCTCTGAAGAAGGAATATGTCCTTTATTAAATAATGTAGGCTCTGAAGAAGGAATCTGTCCTTTATTAAATAATGTAGGCTCTGAAGAAGGAATATGTCCTTTATTAAATAATGTAGGCTCTGAAGAAGGAATCTGTCCTTTATTAAATAATGTAGGCTCTGAAGAAGGAATATGTCCTTTATTAAATACTGTAGGCTCTGAAGAAGGAATATGTCCTTTATTAAATAATGTAGTCTCTGAAGAAGGAATATGTCCTTTATTAAATACTGTAGGCTCTGAAGAAGGAATGTGTCCTTTATTAAATAATGTAGGCTCTGAAGAAGGAATATGTCCTTTATTAAATAATGTAGGCTCTGAAGAAGGAATATGTCCTTTATTAAATAATGTAGGCTCTGAAGAAGGAATCTGTCCTTTATTAAATACTGTAGTCTCTGAAGAAGGAATGTGTCCTTTATTAAATAATGTAGGCTCTGAAGAAGGAATATGTCCTTTATTAAATACTGGAGGCTCTGAAGAAGGAATCTGTCCTTTATTAAATAATGTAGGCTCTGAAGAAGGAATCTGTCCTTTATTAAATACTGTAGTCTCTGAAGAAGGAATATGTCCTTTATTAAATACTGTAGGCTCTGAAGAAGGAATCTGTCCTTTATTAAATACTGTAGGCTCTGAAGAAGGAATCTGTCCTTTATTAAATAATGTAGGCTCTGAAGAAGGAATATGTCCTTTATTAAATACTGTAGGCTCTGAAGAAGGAATATGTCCTTTATTAAATAATGTAGGCTCTGAAGAAGGAATCTGTCCTTTATTAAATAATGTAGGCTCTGAAGAAGGAATCTGTCCTTTATTAAATGCTGTAGGCTCTGAAGAAGGAATATGTCCTTTATTAAATACTGTAGGCTCTGAAGAAGGAATATGTCCTTTATTAAATACTGTAGGCTCTGAAGAAGGAATCTGTCCTTTATTAAATACTGTAGGCTCTGAAGAAGGAATATGTCCTTTATTAAATAATGTAGGCTCTGAAGAAGGAATCTGTCCTTTATTAAATACTGTAGGCTCTGAAGAAGGAATCTGTTCTTTATTAAATACTGTAGGCTCTGAAGAAGGAATCTGTCCTTTATTAAATACTGTAGGCTCTGAAGTAGGAATCTGTCCTTTATTAAATACTGTAGGCTCTGAAGAAGGAATCTGTCCTTTATTAAATAATGTAGGCTCTGAAGAAGGAATCTGTCCTTTATTAAATAATGTAGGCTCTGAAGAAGGAATCTGTCCTTTATTAAATACTGTAGGCTCTGAAGTAGGAATATGTCCTTTATTAAATACTGTAGGCTCTGAAGTAGGAATATGTCCTTTATTAAATACTGTAGGCTCTGAAGAAGGAATCTGTCCTTTATTAAATAATGTAGGCTCTGAAGAAGGAATATGTCCTTTATTAAATAATGTAGGCTCTGAGGTAGGAATATGTCCTTTATTAAATACTGTAGGCTCTGAAGAAGGAATCTGTCCTTTATTAAACACTGTAGGCTCTGAAGAAGGAATATGTCCTTTATTAAATAATGTAGGCTCTGAAGAAGGAATCTGTCCTTTATTAAATAATGTAGGCTCTGAAGAAGGAATATGTCCTTTATTAAATACTGTAGGCTCTGAAGAAGGAATATGTCATTTATTAAATAATGTAGTCTCTGAAGAAGGAATATGTCCTTTATTAAATACTGTAGTCTCTGAAGAAGGAATATGTCCTTTATTAAATACTGTAGGCTCTGAAGAAGGAATATGTCCTTTATTAAATACTGTAGTCTCTGAAGAAGGAATGTGTCCTTTATTAAATAATGTAGGCTCTGAAGAAGGAATCTGTCCTTTATTAAATACTGTAGGCTCTGAAGAAGGAATATGTCCTTTATTAAATAATGTAGGCTCTGAAGAAGGAATATGTCCTTTATTAAATACTGTAGGCTCTGAAGAAGGAATATGTCCTTTATTAAATAATGTAGGCTCTGAAGAAGGAATATGTCCTTTATTAAATACTGTAGGCTCTGAAGAAGGAATCTGTTCTTTATTAAATACTGTAGGCTCTGAAGAAGGAATCTGTCCTTTATTAAATACTGTAGGCTCTGAAGTAGGAATCTGTCCTTTATTAAATACTGTAGGCTCTGAAGAAGGAATCTGTCCTTTATTAAATAATGTAGGCTCTGAAGAAGGAATCTGTCCTTTATTAAATAATGTAGGCTCTGAAGAAGGAATATGTCCTTTATTAAATACTGTAGGCTCTGAAGTAGGAATATGTCCTTTATTAAATACTGTAGGCTCTGAAGTAGGAATATGTCCTTTATTAAATACTGTAGGCTCTGAAGAAGGAATCTGTCCTTTATTAAATAATGTAGGCTCTGAAGAAGGAATATGTCCTTTATTAAATAATGTAGGCTCTGAAGTAGGAATATGTCCTTTATTAAATACTGTAGGCTCTGAAGAAGGAATATGTCCTTTATTAAATACTGTAGGCTCTGAAGAAGGAATATGTCCTTTATTAAATACTGTAGGCTCTGAAGAAGGAATCTGTCCTTTATTAAATACTGTAGGCTCTGAAGAAGGAATATGTCCTTTATTAAATACTGGAGGCTCTGAAGAAGGAATCTGTCCTTTATTAAATAATGTAGGCTCTGAAGAAGGAATCTGTCCTTTATTAAATACTGTAGGCTCTGAAGAAGGAATCTGTCCTTTATTAAATACTGTAGGCTCTGAAGAAGGAATATGTCCTTTATTAAATACTGTAGGCTCTGAAGAAGGAATCTGTCCTTTATTAAATACTGTAGGCTCTGAAGAAGGAATCTGTCCTTTATTAAATACTGTAGGCTCTGAAGAAGGAATCTGTCCTTTATTAAATACTGTAGGCTCTGAAGAAGGAATATGTCCTTTATTAAATAATGTAGGCTCTGAAGAAGGAATCTGTCCTTTATTAAATACTGTAGGCTCTGAAGAAGGAATCTGTCCTTTATTAAATACTGTAGGCTCTGAAGAAGGAATATGTCCTTTATTAAATAATGTAGGCTCTGAAGAAGGAATATGTCCTTTATTAAATACTGTAGGCTCTGAAGAAGGAATCTGTCCTTTATTAAATACTGTAGGCTCTGAAGAAGGAATCTGTCCTTTATTAAATACTGTAGGCTCTGAAGAAGGAATCTGTCCTTTATTAAATACTGTAGGCTCTGAAGAAGGAATCTGTCCTTTATTAAATACTGTAGGCTCTGAAGAAGGAATATGTCCTTTATTAAATACTGTAGGCTCTGAAGGAATATGTCCTTTATTAAATACTGTAGGCTCTGAAGAAGGAATATGTCCTTTATTAAATAATGTAGGCTCTGAAGAAGGAATATGTCCTTTATTAAATACTGTAGGCTCTGAAGAAGGAATCTGTCCTTTATTAAATACTGTAGGCTCTGAAGAAGGAATCTGTCCTTTATTAAATACTGTAGGCTCTGAAGAAGGAATATGTCCTTTATTAAATAATGTAGGCTCTGAATAAGGAATATGTCCTTTATTAAATACTGTAGGCTCTGAAGAAGGAATCTGTCCTTTATTAAATACTGTAGGCTCTGAAGAAGGAATCTGTCCTTTATTAAATAATGTAGGCTCTGAAGAAGGAATCTGTCCTTTATTAAATACTGTAGGCTCTGAAGAAGGAATATGTCCTTTATTAAATAATGTAGGCTCTGAAGAAGGAATCTGTCCTTTATTAAATACTGTAGGCTCTGAAGAAGGAATATGTCCTTTATTAAATAATGTAGGCTCTGAAGAAGGAATATGTCCTTTATTAAATACTGTAGGCTCTGAAGAAGGAATCTGTCCTTTATTAAATAATGTAGGCTCTTATTAAGAAGGAATCTGTCCTTTATTAAATACTGTAGGCTCTGAAGAAGGAATCTGTCCTTTATTAAATAATGTAGGCTCTGAAGAAGGAATCTGTCCTTTATTAAATACTGTAGGCTCTGAAGAAGGAATCTGTCCTTTATTAAATACTGTAGGCTCTGAAGAAGGAATATGTCCTTTATTAAATAATGTAGGCTCTGAAGAAGGAATATGTCCTTTATTAAATACTGTAGGCTCTGAAGAAGGAATATGTCCTTTATTAAATACTGTAGGCTCTGAAGAAGGAATCTGTCCTTTATTAAATACTGTAGGCTCTGAAGAAGGAATGTGTCCTTTATTAAATACTGTAGGCTCTGAAGAAGGAATCTGTCCTTTATTAAATAATGTAGGCTCTGAAGAAGGAATATGTCCTTTATTAAATAATGTAGGCTCTGAAGAAGGAATATGTCCTTTATTAAATACTGTAGGCTCTGAAGAAGGAATCTGTCCTTTATTAAATACTGTAGGCTCTGAAGAAGGAATATGTCCTTTATTAAATAATGTAGGCTCTGAAGAAGGAATCTGTCCTTTATTAAATAATGTAGGCTCTGAAGAAGGAATCTGTCCTTTATTAAATAATGTAGGCTCTGAAGAAGGAATCTGTCCTTTATTAAATACTGTAGGCTCTGAAGAAGGAATATGTCCTTTATTAAATACTGTAGGCTCTGAAGAAGGAATCTGTCCTTTATTAAATACTGTAGGCTCTGAAGAAGGAATCTGTCCTTTATTAAATAATGTAGGCTCTGAAGAAGGAATCTGTCCTTTATTAAATAATGTAGGCTCTGAAGAAGGAATATGTCCTTTATTAAATACTGTAGGCTCTGAAGAAGGAATCTGTCCTTTATTAAATACTGTAGGCTCTGAAGAAGGAATATGTCCTTTATTAAATACTGTAGGCTCTGAAGAAGGAATATGTCCTTTATTAAATAATGTAGGCTCTGAAGAAGGAATCTGTCCTTTATTAAATAATGTAGGCTCTGAAGAAGGAATATGTCCTTTATTAAATAATGTAGGCTCTGAAGAAGGAATCTGTCCTTTATTAAATAATGTAGGCTCTGAAGAAGGAATATGTCCTTTATTAAATACTGTAGGCTCTGAAGAAGGAATATGTCCTTTATTAAATAATGTAGTCTCTGAAGAAGGAATATGTCCTTTATTAAATACTGTAGTCTCTGAAGAAGGAATATGTCCTTTATTAAATACTGTAGGCTCTGAAGAAGGAATATGTCCTTTATTAAATACTGTAGTCTCTGAAGAAGGAATGTGTCCTTTATTAAATAATGTAGGCTCTGAAGAAGGAATCTGTCCTTTATTAAATACTGTAGGCTCTGAAGAAGGAATATGTCCTTTATTAAATAATGTAGGCTCTGAAGAAGGAATATGTCCTTTATTAAATACTGTAGGCTCTGAAGAAGGAATATGTCCTTTATTAAATAATGTAGGCTCTGAAGAAGGAATATGTCCTTTATTAAATACTGTAGGCTCTGAAGAAGGAATCTGTCCTTTATTAAATAATGTAGGCTCTGAAGAAGGAATCTGTCCTTTATTAAATAATGTAGGCTCTGAAGAAGGAATATGTCCTTTATTAAATAATGTAGGCTCTGAAGAAGGAATCTGTCCTTTATTAAATAATGTAGGCTCTGAAGAAGGAATATGTCCTTTATTAAATAATGTAGGCTCTGAAGAAGGAATCTGTCCTTTATTAAATAATGTAGGCTCTGAAGAAGGAATATGTCCTTTATTAAATACTGTAGGCTCTGAAGAAGGAATATGTCCTTTATTAAATAATGTAGTCTCTGAAGAAGGAATATGTCCTTTATTAAATACTGTAGGCTCTGAAGAAGGAATCTGTCCTTTATTAAATAATGTAGGCTCTGAAGAAGGAATATGTCCTTTATTAAATAATGTAGGCTCTGAAGAAGGAATCTGTCCTTTATTAAATACTGTAGTCTCTGAAGAAGGAATGTGTCCTTTATTAAATAATGTAGGCTCTGAAGAAGGAATATGTCCTTTATTAAATACTGGAGGCTCTGAAGAAGGAATATGTCCTTTATTAAATAATGTAGGCTCTGAAGAAGGAATCTGTCCTTTATTAAATACTGTAGTCTCTGAAGAAGGAATGTGTCCTTTATTAAATAATGTAGGCTCTGAAGAAGGAATATGTCCTTTATTAAATACTGGAGGCTCTGAAGAAGGAATCTGTCCTTTATTAAATAATGTAGGCTCTGAAGAAGGAATCTGTCCTTTATTAAATACTGTAGTATCTGAAGAAGGAATATGTCCTTTATTAAATACTGTAGGCTCTGAAGAAGGAATCTGTCCTTTATTAAATACTGTAGGCTCTGAAGAAGGAATCTGTCCTTTATTAAATAATGTAGGCTCTGAAGAAGGAATATGTCCTTTATTAAATACTGTAGGCTCTGAAGAAGGAATATGTCCTTTATTAAATAATGTAGGCTCTGAAGAAGGAATCTGTCCGTTATTAAATAATGTAGGCTCTGAAGAAGGAATCTGTCCTTTATTAAATGCTGTAGGCTCTGAAGAAGGAATATGTCCTTTATTAAATACTGTAGGCTCTGAAGAAGGAATATGTCCTTTATTAAATACTGTAGGCTCTGAAGAAGGAATCTGTCCTTTATTAAATACTGTAGGCTCTGAAGAAGGAATATGTCCTTTATTAAATAATGTAGGCTCTGAAGAAGGAATCTGTCCTTTATTAAATACTGTAGGCTCTGAAGAAGGAATCTGTTCTTTATTAAATACTGTAGGCTCTGAAGAAGGAATCTGTCCTTTATTAAATACTGTAGGCTCTGAAGTAGGAATCTGTCCTTTATTAAATACTGTAGGCTCTGAAGAAGGAATCTGTCCTTTATTAAATAATGTAGGCTCTGAAGAAGGAATCTGTCCTTTATTAAATAATGTAGGCTCTGAAGAAGGAATCTGTCCTTTATTAAATACTGTAGGCTCTGAAGTAGGAATATGTCCTTTATTCAATACTGTAGGCTCTGAAGTAGGAATATGTCCTTTATTAAATACTGTAGGCTCTGAAGAAGGAATATGTCCTTTATTAAATACTGTAGGCTCTGAAGAAGGAATATGTCCTTTATTAAATAATGTAGTCTCTGAAGAAGGAATATGTCCTTTATTAAATACTGTAGGCTCTGAAGAAGGAATGTGTCCTTTATTAAATAATGTAGGCTCTGAAGAAGGAATATGTCCTTTATTAAATAATGTAGGCTCTGAAGAAGGAATATGTCCTTTATTAAATAATGTAGGCTCTGAAGAAGGAATCTGTCCTTTATTAAATACTGTAGTCTCTGAAGAAGGAATGTGTCCTTTATTAAATAATGTAGGCTCTGAAGAAGGAATATGTCCTTTATTAAATACTGGAGGCTCTGAAGAAGGAATCTGTCCTTTATTAAATAATGTAGGCTCTGAAGAAGGAATCTGTCCTTTATTAAATAATGTAGGCTCTGAAGAAGGAATATGTCCTTTATTAAATACTGTAGGCTCTGAAGAAGGAATCTGTCCTTTATTAAATACTGTAGGCTCTGAAGAAGGAATCTGTCCTTTATTAAATAATGTAGGCTCTGAAGAAGGAATATGTCCTTTATTAAATACTGTAGGCTCTGAAGAAGGAATATGTCCTTTATTAAATAATGTAGGCTCTGAAGAAGGAATCTGTCCTTTATTAAATAATGTAGGCTCTGAAGAAGGAATCTGTCCTTTATTAAATGCTGTAGGCTCTGAAGAAGGAATATGTCCTTTATTAAATACTGTAGGCTCTGAAGAAGGAATATGTCCTTTATTAAATACTGTAGGCTCTGAAGAAGGAATCTGTCCTTTATTAAATACTGTAGGCTCTGAAGAAGGAATATGTCCTTTATTAAATAATGTAGGCTCTGAAGAAGGAATCTGTCCTTTATTAAATACTGTAGGCTCTGAAGAAGGAATCTGTTCTTTATTAAATACTGTAGGCTCTGAAGAAGGAATCTGTCCTTTATTAAATACTGTAGGCTCTGAAGTAGGAATCTGTCCTTTATTAAATACTGTAGGCTCTGAAGAAGGAATCTGTCCTTTATTAAATAATGTAGGCTCTGAAGAAGGAATCTGTCCTTTATTAAATAATGTAGGCTCTGAAGAAGGAATCTGTCCTTTATTAAATACTGTAGGCTCTGAAGTAGGAATATGTCCTTTATTAAATACTGTAGGCTCTGAAGTAGGAATATGTCCTTTATTAAATACTGTAGGCTCTGAATAAGGAATCTGTCCTTTATTAAATAATGTAGACTCTGAAGAAGGAATATGTCCTTTATTAAATAATGTAGGCTCTGAAGTAGGAATATGTCCTTTATTAAATACTGTAGGCTCTGAAGAAGGAATCTGTCCTTTATTAAATACTGTAGGCTCTGAAGAAGGAATATGTCCTTTATTAAATACTGTAGGCTCTGAAGAAGGAATCTGTCCTTTATTAAATACTGTAGGCTCTGAAGAAGGAATATGTCCTTTATTAAATACTGGAGGCTCTGAAGAAGGAATCTGTCCTTTATTAAATAATGTAGGCTCTGAAGAAGGAATCTGTCCTTTATTAAATACTGTAGGCTCTGAAGAAGGAATCTGTCCTTTATTAAATACTGTAGGCTCTGAAGAAGGAATATGTCCTTTATTAAATACTGTAGGCTCTGAAGAAGGAATCTGTCCTTTATTAAATACTGTAGGCTCTGAAGAAGGAATCTGTCCTTTATTAAATACTGTAGGCTCTGAAGAAGGAATCTGTCCTTTATTAAATACTGTAGGCTCTGAAGAAGGAATATGTCCTTTATTAAATAATGTAGGCTCTGAAGAAGGAATCTGTCCTTTATTAAATACTGTAGGCTCTGAAGAAGGAATCTGTCCTTTATTAAATACTGTAGGCTCTGAAGAAGGAATATGTCCTTTATTAAATAATGTAGGCTCTGAAGAAGGAATATGTCCTTTATTAAATACTGTAGGCTCTGAAGAAGGAATCTGTCCTTTATTAAATACTGTAGGCTCTGAAGAAGGAATCTGTCCTTTATTAAATACTGTAGGCTCTGAAGAAGGAATCTGTCCTTTATTAAATACTGTAGGCTCTGAAGAAGGAATATGTCCTTTATTAAATACTGTAGGCTCTGAAGGAATATGTCCTTTATTAAATACTGTAGGCTCTGAAGAAGGAATATGTCCTTTATTAAATAATGTAGGCTCTGAAGAAGGAATATGTCCTTTATTAAATACTGTAGGCTCTGAAGAAGGAATCTGTCCTTTATTAAATACTGTAGGCTCTGAAGAAGGAATCTGTCCTTTATTAAATACTGTAGGCTCTGAAGAAGGAATATGTCCTTTATTAAATAATGTAGGCTCTGAATAAGGAATATGTCCTTTATTAAATACTGTAGGCTCTGAAGAAGGAATCTGTCCTTTATTAAATACTGTAGGCTCTGAAGAAGGAATCTGTCCTTTATTAAATAATGTAGGCTCTGAAGAAGGAATCTGTCCTTTATTAAATACTGTAGGCTCTGAAGAAGGAATATGTCCTTTATTAAATAATGTAGGCTCTGAAGAAGGAATCTGTCCTTTATTAAATACTGTAGGCTCTGAAGAAGGAATATGTCCTTTATTAAATAATGTAGGCTCTGAAGAAGGAATATGTCCTTTATTAAATACTGTAGGCTCTGAAGAAGGAATCTGTCCTTTATTAAATAATGTAGGCTCTTATTAAGAAGGAATCTGTCCTTTATTAAATACTGTAGGCTCTGAAGAAGGAATCTGTCCTTTATTAAATAATGTAGGCTCTTATTAAGAAGGAATCTGTCCTTTATTAAATACTGTAGGCTCTGAAGAAGGAATCTGTCCTTTATTAAATACTGTAGGCTCTGAAGAAGGAATATGTCCTTTATTAAATAATGTAGGCTCTGAAGAAGGAATATGTCCTTTATTAAATACTGTAGGCTCTGAAGAAGGAATATGTCCTTTATTAAATACTGTAGGCTCTGAAGAAGGAATCTGTCCTTTATTAAATACTGTAGGCTCTGAAGAAGGAATGTGTCCTTTATTAAATACTGTAGGCTCTGAAGAAGGAATCTGTCCTTTATTAAATAATGTAGGCTCTGAAGAAGGAATATGTCCTTTATTAAATAATGTAGGCTCTGAAGAAGGAATATGTCCTTTATTAAATACTGTAGGCTCTGAAGAAGGAATCTGTCCTTTATTAAATACTGTAGGCTCTGAAGAAGGAATATGTCCTTTATTAAATAATGTAGGCTCTGAAGAAGGAATCTGTCCTTTATTAAATAATGTAGGCTCTGAAGAAGGAATCTGTCCTTTATTAAATAATGTAGGCTCTGAAGAAGGAATCTGTCCTTTATTAAATAATGTAGGCTCTGAAGAAGGAATCTGTCCTTTATTAAATACTGTAGGCTCTGAAGAAGGAATATGTCCTTTATTAAATAATGTAGGCTCTGAATAAGGAATATGTCCTTTATTAAATACTGTAGGCTCTGAAGAAGGAATCTGTCCTTTATTAAATACTGTAGGCTCTGAAGAAGGAATCTGTCCTTTATTAAATAATGTAGGCTCTGAAGAAGGAATCTGTCCTTTATTAAATACTGTAGGCTCTGAAGAAGGAATATGTCCTTTATTAAATAATGTAGGCTCTGAAGAAGGAATCTGTCCTTTATTAAATACTGTAGGCTCTGAAGAAGGAATATGTCCTTTATTAAATAATGTAGGCTCTGAAGAAGGAATATGTCCTTTATTAAATACTGTAGGCTCTGAAGAAGGAATCTGTCCTTTATTAAATAATGTAGGCTCTTATTAAGAAGGAATCTGTCCTTTATTAAATACTGTAGGCTCTGAAGAAGGAATCTGTCCTTTATTAAATAATGTAGGCTCTTATTAAGAAGGAATCTGTCCTTTATTAAATACTGTAGGCTCTGAAGAAGGAATCTGTCCTTTATTAAATACTGTAGGCTCTGAAGAAGGAATATGTCCTTTATTAAATAATGTAGGCTCTGAAGAAGGAATATGTCCTTTATTAAATACTGTAGGCTCTGAAGAAGGAATATGTCCTTTATTAAATACTGTAGGCTCTGAAGAAGGAATCTGTCCTTTATTAAATACTGTAGGCTCTGAAGAAGGAATGTGTCCTTTATTAAATACTGTAGGCTCTGAAGAAGGAATCTGTCCTTTATTAAATAATGTAGGCTCTGAAGAAGGAATATGTCCTTTATTAAATAATGTAGGCTCTGAAGAAGGAATATGTCCTTTATTAAATACTGTAGGCTCTGAAGAAGGAATCTGTCCTTTATTAAATACTGTAGGCTCTGAAGAAGGAATATGTCCTTTATTAAATAATGTAGGCTCTGAAGAAGGAATCTGTCCTTTATTAAATAATGTAGGCTCTGAAGAAGGAATCTGTCCTTTATTAAATAATGTAGGCTCTGAAGAAGGAATCTGTCCTTTATTAAATAATGTAGGCTCTGAAGAAGGAATCTGTCCTTTATTAAATACTGTAGGCTCTGAAGAAGGAATATGTCCTTTATTAAATAATGTAGGCTCTGAAGAAGGAATATGTCCTTTATTAAATAATGTAGGCTCTGAAGAAGGAATATGTCCTTTATTAAATAATGTAGGCTCTGAAGAAGGAATCTGTCCTTTATTAAATACTGTAGGCTCTGAAGAAGGAATCTGTCCTTTATTAAATACTGTAGGCTCTGAAGAAGGAATCTGTCCTTTATTAAATAATGTAGGCTCTGAAGAAGGAATATGTCCTTTATTAAATACTGTAGGCTCTGAAGAAGGAATCTGTCCTTTATTAAATACTGTAGGCTCTGAAGAAGGAATATGTCCTTTATTAAATACTGTAGGCTCTGAAGAAGGAATCTGTCCTTTATTAAATACTGTAGGCTCTGAAGAAGGAATATGTCCTTTATTAAATAATGTAGGCTCTGAAGAAGGAATATGTCCTTTATTAAATAATGTAGGCTCTGAAGAAGGAATATGTCCTTTATTAAATACTGTAGGCTCTGAAGAAGGAATATGTCCTTTATTAAATACTGTAGGCTCTGAAGAAGGAATATGTCCTTTATTAAATAATGTAGGCTCTGAAGAAGGAATCTGTCCTTTATTAAATACGGTAGGCTCTGAAGAAGGAATCTGTCCTTTATTAAATACTGTAGGCTCTGAAGAAGGAATATGTCCTTTATTAAATACTGTAGGCTCTTATTAAGAAGGAATATGTCCTTTATTGAATACTGTAGGCTCTTATTAAGAAGGAATATGTCCTTTATTGAATACTGTAGGCTCTGAAGAAGGAATATGTCCTTTATTAAATAATGTAGGCTCTTATTAAGAAGGAATCTGTCCTTTATTAAATACTGTAGGCTCTGAAGAAGGAATCTGTCCTTTATTAAATACTGTAGGCTCTTATTAAGAAGGAATATGTCCTTTATTGAATACTGTAGGCTCTGAAGAAGGAATATGTCCTTTATTAAATAATGTAGGCTCTTATTAAGAAGGAATCTGTCCTTTATTAAATACTGTAGGCTCTGAAGAAGGAATATGTTCTTTATTAAATACTGTAGGCTCTGAAGAAGGAATATGTTCTTTATTAAATACTGTAGGCTCTGAAGAAGGAATATGTCCTTTATTAAATACTGTAGGCTCTGAGGAAGGAATATGTCCTTTATTAAATAATGTAGGCTCTGAAGAAGGAATATGTTCTTTATTAAATACTGTAGGCTCTGAAGAAGGAATATGTCCTTTATTAAATAATGTAGGCTCTGAAGAAGGAATATGTCCTTTATTAAATAATGTAGGCTCTGAAGAAGGAATG
The DNA here is from genome assembly GCF_963971535.1 of Notolepis coatsorum. NCBI lineage: Eukaryota > Metazoa > Chordata > Actinopteri > Aulopiformes > Paralepididae > Notolepis > Notolepis coatsorum. The sequence goes on along the minus strand of NW_028169461.1, from coordinate 14,577 downwards.
TGTCCTTTATTAAATACTGTAGGCTCTGAAGAAGGAATATGTCCTTTATTAAATACTGTAGGCTCTGAAGAAGGAATCTGTCCTTTATTAAATACTGTAGGCTCTGAAGAAGGAATATGTCCTTTATTAAATACTGTAGGCTCTGAAGAAGGAATATGTCCTTTATTAAATACTGTAGGCTCTGAAGAAGGAATATGTCCTTTATTAAATACTGTAGGCTCTGAAGAAGGAATATGTCCTTTATTAAATACTGTAGGCTCTGAAGAAGGAATATGTCCTTTATTAAATACTGTAGGCTCTGAAGAAGGAATCTGTCCTTTATTAAATACTGTAGGCTCTCAAGAAGGAATCTGTCCTTTATTAAATAATGTAGGCTCTGAAGAAGGAATCTGTCCTTTATTAAATACTGTAGGCTCTGAAGAAGGAATCTGTCCTTTATTAAATAATGTAGGCTCTGAAGAAGGAATATGTCCTTTATTAAATACTGTAGGCTCTGAAGAAGGAATCTGTCCTTTATTAAATAATGTAGGCTCTGAAGAAGGAATCTGTCCTTTATTAAATAATGTAGGCTCTGAAGGAATATGTCCTTTATTAAATAATGTAGGCTCTGAAGGAATATGTCCTTTATTAAATAATGTAGGCTCTGAAGAAGGAATATGTCCTTTATTAAATAATGTAGGCTCTGAAGGAATATGTCCTTTATTAAATAATGTAGGCTCTGAAGGAATATGTCCTTTATTAAATAATGTAGGCTCTGAAGAAGGAATCTGTCCTTTATTAAATAATGTAGGCTCTGAAGGAATATGTCCTTTATTAAATAATGTAGGCTCTGAAGAAGGAATATGTCCTTTATTAAATACTGTAGGCTCTGAAGAAGGAATATGTCCTTTATTAAATAATGTAGGCTCTGAAGAAGGAATCTGTCCTTTATTAAATAATGTAGGCTCTGAAGAAGGAATATGTCCTTTATTAAATACTGTAGGCTCTGAAGAAGGAATCTGTCCTTTATTAAATACTGTAGGCTCTGAAGAAGGAATACGTCCTTTATTAAATACTGTAGGCTCTGAAGAAGGAATATGTCCTTTATTAAATACTGTAGGCTCTGAAGAAGGAATATGTCCTTTATTAAATACTGTAGGCTCTGAAGAAGGAATCTGTCCTTTATTAAATACTGTAGGCTCTGAAGAAGGAATATGTCCTTTATTAAATACTGTAGGCTCTGAAGAAGGAATATGTCCTTTATTAAATAATGTAGGCTCTGAAGAAGGAATCTGTCCTTTATTAAATAATGTAGGCTCTGAAGAAGGAATATGTCCTTTATTAAATAATGTAGGCTCTGAAGAAGGAATCTGTCCTTTATTAAATAATGTAGGCTCTGAAGAAGGAATATGTCCTTTATTAAATACTGTAGGCTCTGAAGAAGGAATATGTCCTTTATTAAATAATGTAGTCTCTGAAGAAGGAATATGTCCTTTATTAAATACTGTAGTCTCTGAAGAAGGAATATGTCCTTTATTAAATACTGTAGGCTCTGAAGAAGGAATATGTCCTTTATTAAATACTGTAGTCTCTGAAGAAGGAATGTGTCCTTTATTAAATAATGTAGGCTCTGAAGAAGGAATCTGTCCTTTATTAAATGCTGTAGGCTCTGAAGAAGGAATATGTCCTTTATTAAATACTGTAGGCTCTGAAGAAGGAATATGTCCTTTATTAAATAATGTAGGCTCTGAAGAAGGAATATGTCCTTTATTAAATACTGTAGGCTCTGAAGAAGGAATCTGTCCTTTATTAAATAATGTAGGCTCTGAAGAAGGAATCTGTCCTTTATTAAATAATGTAGGCTCTGAAGAAGGAATATGTCCTTTATTAAATAATGTAGGCTCTGAAGAAGGAATCTGTCCTTTATTAAATAATGTAGGCTCTGAAGAAGGAATATGTCCTTTATTAAATAATGTAGGCTCTGAAGAAGGAATCTGTCCTTTATTAAATAATGTAGGCTCTGAAGAAGGAATATGTCCTTTATTAAATACTGTAGGCTCTGAAGAAGGAATATGTCCTTTATTAAATAATGTAGTCTCTGAAGAAGGAATATGTCCTTTATTAAATACTGTAGGCTCTGAAGAAGGAATGTGTCCTTTATTAAATAATGTAGGCTCTGAAGAAGGAATATGTCCTTTATTAAATAATGTAGGCTCTGAAGAAGGAATATGTCCTTTATTAAATACTGTAGTCTCTGAAGAAGGAATGTGTCCTTTATTAAATAATGTAGGCTCTGAAGAAGGAATATGTCCTTTATTAAATACTGGAGGCTCTGAAGAAGGAATCTGTCCTTTATTAAATACTGTAGTCTCTGAAGAAGGAATATGTCCTTTATTAAATACTGTAGGCTCTGAAGAAGGAATCTGTCCTTTATTAAATACTGTAGGCTCTGAAGAAGGAATCTGTCCTTTATTAAATAATGTAGGCTCTGAAGAAGGAATATGTCCTTTATTAAATACTGTAGGCTCTGAAGAAGGAATATGTCCTTTATTAAATAATGTAGGCTCTGAAGAAGGAATCTGTCCTTTATTAAATAATGTAGGCTCTGAAGAAGGAATCTGTCCTTTATTAAATGCTGTAGGCTCTGAAGAAGGAATATGTCCTTTATTAAATACTGTAGGCTCTGAAGAAGGAATATGTCCTTTATTAAATACTGTAGGCTCTGAAGAAGGAATCTGTCCTTTATTAAATACTGTAGGCTCTGAAGAAGGAATATGTCCTTTATTAAATAATGTAGGCTCTGAAGAAGGAATCTGTCCTTTATTAAATACTGTAGGCTCTGAAGAAGGAATCTGTTCTTTATTAAATACTGTAGGCTCTGAAGAAGGAATCTGTCCTTTATTAAATACTGTAGGCTCTGAAGTAGGAATCTGTCCTTTATTAAATACTGTAGGCTCTGAAGAAGGAATCTGTCCTTTATTAAATAATGTAGGCTCTGAAGAAGGAATCTGTCCTTTATTAAATAATGTAGGCTCTGAAGAAGGAATCTGTCCTTTATTAAATACTGTAGGCTCTGAAGTAGGAATATGTCCTTTATTAAATACTGTAGGCTCTGAAGTAGGAATATGTCCTTTATTAAATACTGTAGGCTCTGAAGAAGGAATCTGTCCTTTATTAAATAATGTAGGCTCTGAAGAAGGAATATGTCCTTTATTAAATAATGTAGGCTCTGAAGTAGGAATATGTCCTTTATTAAATACTGTAGGCTCTGAAGAAGGAATCTGTCCTTTATTAAATACTGTAGGCTCTGAAGAAGGAATATGTCCTTTATTAAATACTGTAGGCTCTGAAGAAGGAATCTGTCCTTTATTAAATACTGTAGGCTCTGAAGAAGGAATATGTCCTTTATTAAATACTGGAGGCTCTGAAGAAGGAATCTGTCCTTTATTAAATAATGTAGGCTCTGAAGAAGGAATCTGTCCTTTATTAAATACTGTAGGCTCTGAAGAAGGAATCTGTCCTTTATTAAATACTGTAGGCTCTGAAGAAGGAATCTGTCCTTTATTAAATACTGTAGGCTCTGAAGAAGGAATATGTCCTTTATTAAATAATGTAGGCTCTGAAGAAGGAATCTGTCCTTTATTAAATAATTTAGGCTCTGAAGAAGGAATATGTCCTTTATTAAATACTGTAGGCTCTGAAGAAGGAATATGTCCTTTATTAAATAATGTAGTCTCTGAAGAAGGAATATGTCCTTTATTAAATACTGTAGTCTCTGAAGAAGGAATATGTCCTTTATTAAATACTGTAGGCTCTGAAGAAGGAATATGTCCTTTATTAAATACTGTAGTCTCTGAAGAAGGAATGTGTCCTTTATTAAATAATGTAGGCTCTGAAGAAGGAATCTGTCCTTTATTAAATACTGTAGGCTCTGAAGAAGGAATATGTCCTTTATTAAATAATGTAGGCTCTGAAGAAGGAATATGTCCTTTATTAAATACTGTAGGCTCTGAAGAAGGAATATGTCCTTTATTAAATAATGTAGGCTCTGAAGAAGGAATATGTCCTTTATTAAATACTGTAGGCTCTGAAGAAGTAATCTGTCCTTTATTAAATAATGTAGGCTCTGAAGAAGGAATCTGTCCTTTATTAAATAATGTAGGCTCTGAAGAAGGAATATGTCCTTTATTAAATAATGTAGGCTCTGAAGAAGGAATCTGTCCTTTATTAAATACTGTAGGCTCTGAAGAAGGAATCTGTCCTTTATTAAATACTGTAGGCTCTGAAGAAGGAATATGTCCTTTATTAAATACTGTAGGCTCTGAAGGAATATGTCCTTTATTAAATACTGTAGGCTCTGAAGAAGGAATATGTCCTTTATTAAATAATGTAGGCTCTGAAGAAGGAATATGTCCTTTATTAAATACTGTAGGCTCTGAAGAAGGAATCTGTCCTTTATTAAATACTGTAGGCTCTGAAGAAGGAATCTGTCCTTTATTAAATACTGTAGGCTCTGAAGAAGGAATATGTCCTTTATTAAATAATGTAGGCTCTGAAGAAGGAATATGTCCTTTATTAAATACTGTAGGCTCTGAAGAAGGAATCTGTCCTTTATTAAATACTGTAGGCTCTGAAGAAGGAATCTGTCCTTTATTAAATACTGTAGGCTCTGAAGAAGGAATCTTTCCTTTATTAAATACTGTAGGCTCTGAAGAAGGAATATGTCCTTTATTAAATAATGTAGGCTCTGAAGAAGGAATATGTCCTTTATTAAATACTGTAGGCTCTGAAGAAGGAATATGTCCTTTATTAAATACTGTAGGCTCTGAAGAAGGAATCTGTCCTTTATTAAATACTGTAGGCTCTGAAGAAGGAATGTGTCCTTTATTAAATACTGTAGGCTCTGAAGAAGGAATCTGTCCTTTATTAAATAATGTAGGCTCTGAAGAAGGAATATGTCCTTTATTAAATAATGTAGGCTCTGAAGAAGGAATATGTCCTTTATTAAATACTGTAGGCTCTGAAGAAGGAATCTGTCCTTTATTAAATACTGTAGGCTCTGAAGAAGGAATATGTCCTTTATTAAATAATGTAGGCTCTGAAGAAGGAATCTGTCCTTTATTAAATAATGTAGGCTCTGAAGAAGGAATCTGTCCTTTATTAAATAATGTAGGCTCTGAAGAAGGAATCTGTCCTTTATTAAATAATGTAGGCTCTGAAGAAGGAATATGTCCTTTATTAAATAATGGAGGCTCTGAAGAAGGAATCTGTCCTTTATTAAATACTGTAGGCTCTTAAGTAGGAATATGTCCTTTATTAAATAATGGAGGCTCTGAAGAAGGAATATGTCCTTTATTAAATAATGGAGGCTCTGAAGAAGGAATATGTCCTTTATTAAATACTGAAGGCTCTGAAGAAGGAATATGTCCTTTATTAAATACTGAAGGCTCTGAAGAAGGAATATGTCCTTTATTAAATAATGGAGGCTCTGAAGAAGGAATATGTCCTTTATTAAATAATGGAGGCTCTGAAGAAGGAATATGTCCTTTATTAAATACTGAAGGCTCTGAAGAAGGAATATGTCCTTTATTAAATAATGGAGGCTCTGAAGAAGGAATATGTCCTTTATTAAATACTGTAGGCTCTGAAGAAGGAATCTGTCCTTTATTAAATAATGAAGGCTCTTATTAAGAAGGAATATGTCCTTTATTAAATAATGTAGGCTCTGAAGAAGGAATCTGTCCTTTATTAAATAATGTAGGCTCTTAGAATAGACCTGTAATTGTCATTGCACACAAAGTATACAACGAAATTTCAGGGGAGCTCCCACATGACCGTAGTACAAGCATACATGTAACACATAACATAACACTGTACATATAACAGAAATATTTTAAAGTGCATGATGAGCGGTAAACATAATAGTTATCAAGTCCAGGTAAGGTGCATGGTGCACGTGAGGGGACAGTCAATGAGAGTTTAACAGTCTGACTGCTTGGGGGGGAAAGCTGTTCATAAATTTTGAACTCTTGGCATGTATGGACCGGTATCTCCTCCCTGAGGGGAGGAGCTGAAAGAGGTGACGTGCTGCCGGGTGAGACTGGTCCTTGATGATCCACTTGGAGCGGTGGAGGCAGCGGGAGGTGAAGACGGAGGTGATGTTTGGTAGAGGAGTCCCGACCATCCTGCCTGCCACCTTCACCACCACTCTCTGGAGAGCCTCTCGCTCTGCCTGTGTGCAGCTGGAGAACCACACAGACACACCGTAGGAATCTGTCCTGTATTAAATACTGTAGGCTCTTATTAAGTAGGAATCTGTCCTGTATTAATGTCTGCAGACTCACCAGCTGTTGTCTCAATAAACTGATACCCGTCTCTTCCCTCGCTGGACAGTCGGTGTTTCCTGGACGAGAGCGCTGCGCGTCGAGACGTGGGGGCTGCCGCTTCCACCTGCCAGAGAGGCAGGAGGGATCTGGGTGGTGGAGGGCAGGGGTGTAAGGTGGAGGTGGAGGTGGAGGTGGAGGTGGAGGTGGAGGTGGAGGTGGAGGTGGAGGTGGAGGTGGAGGAGGTGGTGGAGGTGGAGGTGGAGGTGGAGGTGGAGGTGGTGGAGGTGGTGGAGGTGGAGGGCAGGGGTGTAAGGTGGAGGTGGAGGTGGAGGTGGAGGAGGTGGTGGAGGTGGAGGTGGAGGTGGAGGTGGAGGTGGTGGAGGTGGTGGAGGTGGAGGGCAGGGGTGTAAGGTGGAGGTGGAGGTGGAGGTGGAGGAGGTGGTGGAGGTGGAGGTGGAGGTGGAGGTGGAGGTGGTGGAGGTGGTGGAGGTGGAGGTGGAGGTGGTGGAGGTGGTGGAGGTGGAGGGCAGGGGTGTAAGGTGGAGGTGGAGGTGGAGTGGTGGAGGTGGTGGAGGTGGAGGGCAGGGGTGTAAGGTGGAGGTGGAGGTGGAGGAGGTGGAGGTGGAGGTGGAGGGCAGGGGTGTAAGGTGGAGGTGGAGGTGGAGGTGGAGGTGGAGGAGGTGGAGGTGGAGGAGGAGGTGGAGGTGGAGGTGGAGGAGGTGGAGGTGGAGGTGGAGGAGGTGGAGGTGGAGGTGGAGGTGGTGGAGGAGGAGGTGGAGGTGGAGGAGGTGGAGGTGGAGGTGGAGGAGGTGGAGGTGGAGGTGGAGGTGGAGGTGGAGGAGGTGGTGGAGGTGGAGGTGGAGGTGGAGGTGGAGGAGGTGGAGGTGGAGGTGGAGGAGGTGGAGGTGGTGGAGGTGGAGGTGGAGGTGGAGGTGGAGGAGGTGGAGGTGGAGGAGGTGGAGGTGGAGGAGGAGGTGGAGGAGGAGGTGGAGGTGGAGGTGGAGGTGGAGGTGGAGGAGGTGGAGGTGGAGGAGGTGGAGGTGGAGGTGGAGGAGGTGGAGGTGGGAGGTGGAGGTGGAGGTGGAGGAGGTGGAGGTGGTGGAGGTGGTGGTGGAGGTGGTGGTGGAGGTGGAGGTGGTGGAGGTGGTGGAGGTGGAGGTGGAGGAGGTGGAGGTGGAGGTGGAGGTGGAGGAGGTGGAGGTGGAGGTGGAGGTGGAGGAGGTGGAGGAGGTGGAGGTGGAGGTGGAGGTGGAGGAGGTGGAGGTGGAGGTGGAGGTGGAGGAGGTGGAGGTGGAGGTGGAGGTGGTGGAGGTGGAGGAGGTGGAGGTGGAGGTGGAGGTGGTGGAGGTGGAGGTGGAGGAGGTGGAGGTGGAGGTGGTGGAGGTGGTGGAGGTGGAGGAGGTGGAGGTGGAGGTGGTGGAGGTGGAGGAGGTGGAGGTGGAGGTGGAGGTGGAGGAGGTGGAGGTGGTGGAGGTGGAGGAGGTGGAGGTGGAGGTGGTGGAGGTGGGAGGTGGAGGAGGAGGTGGAGGAGGTGGAGGTGGAGGAGGTGGGAGGTGGAGGAGGAGGTGGAGGTGGAGGTGGAGGTGGTGGAGGTGGAGGAGGTGGAGGAGGTGGAGGTGGAGGAGGTGGAGGAGGTGGAGGTGGAGGAGGAGGAGGTGGAGGTGGAGGTGGAGGTGGAGGTGGTGGAGGTGGAGGAGGTGGAGGTGGAGGAGGTGGAGGAGGTGGAGGTGGAGGAGGTGGAGGTGGGAGGTGGACGAGCTGGGTGGTGGAGGTGGAGGTGGAGGAGGAGGAGGTGGAGGTGGAGGTGGTGGAGGTGGAGGTGGAGGAACTGGGAGGTGGAGGTGAAGGAACTGGGAGCGTGGCGGTGAATGACTAACACTCTCCCCTCCCTCAGTGCCCACTGGGGCGACAGTCGTCTGGTAATCTGGAGGTTCCCGGTTAGATTCCCGCTCCTCCTGGGCAGTGTGTCGGAGTGTCCTTGAGCAAGACACACGTAACCCCTCACTGCTCCAGATGAGCAGGTCGGCACGTTGCGTGGTCACCTCTGTGTGAATGGGTGAAATGTGAGGAACAAATTGTAATGGCATGGCTCAGCAAACCCACCCAGAGTAAATAAAGTTAAAGAAAATCAAATAAAAGTCCAATAGACAATACAACCACGTACACAACACCCACAGACGAAGCACTTCAGATTCAGTTCCCTACTGCCACTCTTCTACCACTTTAGAACTAGCACTCAGGTGTTAATTTTCGGGGGCTGGTGGCTGGGTCTAAACGTGAACAAAGGGAGGGCACCTAACTTAAGTGCTTCCCCAGGGAGGGGGTCGGGGGCTACTGCCCTCAGACCCCCAAGATCATTTTTATATGGGCAGTCTGACTTGGGGTACTGGCCATATATTAGTGTTGCAATGCAATGATAAGTAAACAGTGAAAAAAGCTAAGAAATCGGATGGGGCTGGGACATTTGGGACGAATTAAAATATAAGATGAAAATCTCCCCAGCCTGCGGGAGGCAGTGGAGGTGTGAAATCTGGCCCGGTCCTGAACAATAGAAGTCACAAAATCAGTTTGGAGTGGAGTGGTGGAGGAGTGGTAGAGGCGCAGTAGAGGTTTGATTTTTTTCAGGGCTGTATCTGTACACGGTCCTCTCAGGCAAACTTGAGAATATACTGCATGGAAAAACACTGACTCAGAACGCAACCCTCTTTGTTCGGTGTCCGTGCTGGGAAAAGTTGCATGGCCCCCGCAAAAAAAAGAGGAGTTTAACAAACAGAAAGAAAGTGTCGGCCACTTGATTCATGAATTGGAAACGCACCCGATTTGTGCTTTGGTTGAAAAGCACTGAAAACAGAACAGATAGCAGAGGGAATAATAAATCAATAGATCTTATTACCCTCCGATAATTCAATTACTGAAGGTGGAACCGGGACGGGACACAAACATGTTTTTCTTCATGCAGAGAGAAAACTAGCTTGAGGTTCCACCTCGGTGCCTCAACTGGTATATTATGTTAAATACTATGTTGACCTTAGCTCAACCTTCAGTTTCCTGGTCATACCGAGATGAATTACCTGATATACATATACATAATCCAGTATATACACTGACCTACTTAGAGGATACAAGTCAAACAAGGAACTTCAAACACGTTACGTAAAACTAGATGAATACACGTGGGGAGAGAGGAGGGGAGGAGGAGAGGGGAGAGGACAGGATGGGAGAGGAGAGGAGAGAGAGGAGAGGATAGAGGAGAGAGAGGAGAGGGGAGGAGAGGGGAGAGGAGGAGGGGAGAGGAGAGGAGAGAGGGAGGAGAGGGGAGAGGAGAGGAGAGAGAGGAGAGGAGAGAGAGGAGGAGAGGGGAGAGGACAGGATGGGAGAGGAGAGGAGAGAGAGGAGAGGATAGAGGAGAGAGAGGAGAGGGGAGGAGAGGGGAGAGGAGGAGGGGAGAGGAGAGGAGAGGAGAGGAGAGGAGAGAGGGAGGGGAGGGGAGAGGAGAGGAGAGAGAGGAGAGGAGAGAGAGGAGGAGAGGGGAGAGGACAGGATGGGAGAGGAGAGGAGAGAGAGGAGAGGAGAGAGGAGAGAGGAGAGAGGAGGAGAGGGGAGAGGAGGAGGGGAGAGGAGAGGAGAGGAGAGGAGAGGAGAGGAGAGGAGAGGAGAGGAGAGGAGAGGAGAGGAGCGAGGGAGGAGAGGGGAGAGGAGGAGGGGAGAGGAGAGGAGAGAGAGGAGAGGAGAGAGAGGAGGAGAGGGGAGAGGAGATGGGAGAGGAGAGGAGGAGGCGAAAGGAGGAGGGGAGAGGAGAGGAGGGGAGAGGAGAGGAGAGAGAGGAGAGAGGAGGAGAGGGGAGAGGAGGAGGGGAGAGGAGAGAGAGGAGAGGAGAGAGAGGAGAGGAGAGAGAGGAGGAGAGGGAGAGGAGAGGGGAGAGGAGAGGAGGAGGCGCGAGGAGAGAGGAGAGAGGAGGATAGGGGAGAGGAGAGGGGAGAGGAGGAGAGGGGAGAGGAGAGAGGAGGAGAGGGGAGAGGAGGAGGGGAGAGGAGAGGAGAGGGGAGAGGAGTGAGGGGAGGAGAGAGGAGAGGAGAGAGGAGGAGAGGAGAGAGAGAAGATAGGAGAGGAGAGAGGAAAGGAGAGAGAGGTGTGGAGAAAGAGGAGAGGAGAGAGTGGAGGAGAGAGGAGAGGAGAGGAGGAGAGGAAGAGAGGAGAGGAGAGAGGGGAGGAGAGGAGAGGAGAGGGAGGAGAGGAGAGAGAGAAGATAGGAGAGGAGAGAAGAGGAGACGAGAGAGGAAGAGGAGAGGAGAGGAGAGGAGAGGAGAGGAGAGGAGAGGAGAGGAGAGGAGAGGAGAGGAGAGGAGAGGAGAGGAGAGGAGAGGAGAGGAGAGGAGAGGAGAGGAAGGGAGAGGAGGGGAAAAGAGATGAGAGGAGAGGATGGAAATGTTGATTTTACTGTAAAGACCCAATCCATGATCCAAACATAAGCAAACAGACGGCCCATCCACCAAAGGAAGAAAAGAAAAGGAATGGAGACGTGTTTTTAAGTTGTAGTTGCTTGACCTCAAGCTCTTGACACAAGGACTAACACTAGACCGTTGGTAAATATGAGTGACTTTCTTTTACTTGTACTTCATTGTCATTTTATAAAAACTGGAGAAAAGTATTTTTGTATCTACAGTTATGTCAGAGGATCTTATTCTGCATCTACAAACTCTTCAAGAAAACATACAAATAAATTACCCCACATTACAAAAAAATAAATGTAATCCAGATTGGAGCTTTAACAGTGTATGTGTGTGTGTGTGTGTGTGTGTGTGTGTGTGTGTGTGTGTGTGTGTGTGTGTGTGTGTGTGTGTGTGTGTGTGTGTGTGTGTGTGTGTGTGTGTGTGTGTGTGTGTGTGTGTGTGTGTGTGTGTGCGTGCGTGCGTGCGTGCGTGCGTGCGTGCGTGCGTGCGTGCGTGCGCGCGTCTGTGTGTGTGTGGTCCCTCCGCGTCTATATTAATCCCAGCCGAAGAGTGCAAGAGCGCTTCCGCATTCTTCCCCATTCGCCGGTAAGCAATGCGCATTTCCTTTTCCTTCGCCCAGGTGCTCGCCGCGCATGAGGTCCTCGCTTGGTTCAGACCCCCATTCAACACGGTTAATCACAGATGCCAGAACGCGCCATATTAAGCCTTTGGTTCATATTATGATTGTATTTGTAAAATGACATTACATCTCCATCTGGTAATCTATATTAATGTCTTGGTTTTACCTTCACTCTATGAACAATGCCCAGTAACTTTTTTCGTTGTTGTATAAAGTTGGCATTAGTCATATTTTTTGTTTTTGTTTTTTGAAACAATAAGAAATTAAGGAGACTGGTTGATTGACTTCTTGATACAAGGACTACATTGACTAGACAACATGTAACTATGAGTTTTAATTGTAATTGCTGTATTGTGTGACCAGGGTTTGTTTACTTTGGTAATTGTATGTTTTGAGCTGTACTGTACTGTACCCATTCTGCAATCTGTTAATAAACGTTTCAATCAATCAATCAATCAGCTGCGTTGTGTTAACGTTACAAAGTACAGTTGCACGTTACAATGTACAGTTGACAGCTGGGCTACAATGTACAGTCCGCGAAATAACGCTATGAATGCCCGAAATAACATAACGTTACAAAGTACAGTTGACAGCTGCGTTAATGTACCGCGAAATAACGTTATGGCGTTATGAAAGTACAGTTGACAGCTGCGTTGTGTTAACGTTACAATGTACAGGGAAATAACGTTATGGCGTGTTATGGCGTTATGTGGTCCTCGTTTGGATAATATGTAAAGTACAGTTGACAGCTGCGTTGTGTTAACGTTGCAATGTACAGGGAAATAACGTTATGGCGTGTTATGGCGTTATGTGGTCCTCGTTTGGATAATATGTAAAGTACAGTTGACAGCTGCGTTGTGTTAACGTTGCAATGTACAGGGAAATAACGTTATGGCGTTGCGAGTGAATCTGGTCCGCGTCGCGATAATATACATGTATTCCATTTCGCGTCTGAGCGGGGAAAAGAAAATGCGCATTTGGAGCGCGTTACCGGGGGGGCAATCAGGGCACAATGCGGAAGCGCTCTTGCACTCTTCGGCTGGGATTAATATAGACGCGGTCCCTCCACCCCCTGAGCCCGCCCCTTGATGCGTCACCGCAGTGACCGTGTCACACTCCTCTGCCAGCGCTGAAGATGATTGGGTAGTGGCCTCTGATGTGGGCGTGTTAGCATAATAATAGAAACCTTTCCAACAGACTTGGAACAGGAAACGGGTCTGTGTTTACTTCCTGTTTACTTCCTGTTAGCTACACACCAACTACACACCAGCTACACACCAGCTACACACCAGCTACACACAAGCTACACACCAGCTACACACCAGCTACACACAAGCTACACACCAGCTACACACCAGCTACACCCAGCTACACACCAGCTACACAACAACTACACACCAGCTACACACCAACTACACACCAGCTACACACCAGCTACACACCAACTACACTCCAGCTACACCACACCAGCTACACACCAGCTACACACCAGTTACACAACAACTACACACCAGTTACACACCAGCTACACACCAGCTACACACCAGCTACACACCAGCTACACACCAACTACACACCAGCTACACACCAACTACACACCAGCTACACACCAACTACACACCAACTACACACAAACTACACACTAGCTACACACCAACTACACACCAACTACACACCAGCTACACACCAACTACACACCAGCTACACACCAACTACACACCAGCTACACACCAGCTACACACGAGCTACACACTAGCTACACACCAACTACACACCAGCTACACACCAACTACACACCAGCTACACACCAGCTACACACCAACTACACACAAGCTACACACCAGCTACACACAAACTACACACCAGCTACACCCCAGCTACACACCAACTACACACAAGCTACACACCAGCTACACACCAGCTACACACCAGTTACACACCAGCTACACACCAGCTACACACTAGCTACACACCAGCTACACACCAGCTACACACCAGCTACACACTAGCTACACACCAACTACACACCAACTACACCCCAGCTACACACCAGCTACACAACAACTACACACCAGCTACACACCAGCTCCACACAAGCTACACACTAGCTACACACCAGCTACACACTAGCTACACACCAACTACACACCAGCTACACACAAGCTACACACCAGCTACACACCAACTACACACCAGCTACACACCAGCTACACACAAGCTACACACAAGCTACACACCAGCTACACACTAGCTACACACTAGCTACACACCAACTACACACAAGCTACACACTAGCTACACACCAGCTACACACTAGCTACACACAAGCTACACACTAGCTACACACCAGCTACACACTAGCTACACACCAACTACACTCTAGCTACACACTAGCTACACACCAACTACACACCAACTACACACCAGCTACACACAAGCTACACACTAGCTACACACCAATTACACACAAGCTACACACCAGCTACACACCAGCTACACACAAGCTACACACCAGCTACACACTAGCTACACACTAGCTACACACCACAGTAGTGACGCCCCCCTGGTTCTGTGTTTACTTCCTGCGGGACAGTAAAGGGTTAACCTTATGCAGTGTGGCAGTGAAAGGGTTAACCTGCTGTCGTGTGGCAGTGACTAGAATAGAATAGAATAGAATAGAAATACTTGTATTATCCAGAGGGAAATTTGACACTGCAAATCGCTCAACATTAAACATTTAGACAGAACAGGTCACGAATAAGAATAACAAAACAAATCAAATTGCCTAGGATAAGAGTAGAATAGAATAGAATAAAAATGGAATAAAATATACAGTAAATAAGGGCTGCGGCTAAGTGGCGCAGTGGGCAAGGCGCTGTGAAACTGTATTCAAAGAAAGCTATTAAAATAGTCTTTGAATCTAAATATACTTTCTTTGTGTTGATTTTACATTCATTCCATGATTTTACTCAAGTAAATATCTGTTAAAAGCTTCGGTCTTAAGTAGAAAAATGCTATTTTTAATCTAGATTAATTACAGAAAATTGTGAGATTAATTCGATAAATTTTTTTGTTATCTATTGACAGCACTATTATTAACACAATGCAAACATATACAACTGCTGCCGATAATGATTAGATTAGATTAGATTAGATTAGATTAGATTAGATTAGATTAGATTAAAATGTATTTGTAGTGCCA